>NC_141621.1:24346288-24514502 GCF_047967505.1 Dipteris shenzhenensis
ATTTTTTCTAGAGTTCATAGATTTGAGCCTCATAGGTTTCACATAATTCTTCAACTCTATAGGTGTACTCTATAGAGGTGTAAATCAAATAATACAATTACTTTTGTCTTTGACAGTCCATGGCACCTACATCGGCACATAATGTGTCTCTTGTTAACCTTCAGTACATGTAAATGAATGGGAACTACTAAAGATTTTCCCTCTCATTTATCCTACACACCACCTCCTTAGGCTACAATGGTTTTCAATCTACCTAGCATTCTAGTAGGCATAAGAAATGGATCAAATTTTCATGATGTAAACATGGGGGGGTGGGGTTCTCGACATGCCATGAGGACAATTGTGGCTTATATATAGATCAAACATGTAATTTTATGAACCTAATTTCTTGAATCAAAATATAATATAAAATTAAGATGTGAATTTTCACATTAACACTTACCAAGTGAAATCAAAAAACAAATTGTATTATCATACAACCTTTGTAATGTCCTATCATGTATTTATGTTTGTATTTATGATGTGAATTTTCACATTTACACTTACCAAGTGAAATCAAAAAACAAATTGTATTATCATACAACCTTTGTAATTGTATTTATGTTCATATGTCTAATTCATCTCCATCAAAGATTACTCTATAGTTATTCTTTGTCATCTATCCAACTAATAGGCAATTTTTGCTAAGTGTTGGAGCATAGAGTACATTATCAATTAATCCTTTCGTCCCAATATAGTTTTCCATGGGTACTCTTCCCTTTCCTTGGTACATATTATTAGTAGTATTATCGAGGGTATAGATTATTATTGATAGTATAGATTATTGGTGGTATAGATTATTATTGATGGTACAGATTATCAGTAGTATTATCGATAGTATAGATTATTATTGATAGTATAAATTATCGGCAGTATTTTCTAAAGTATTTAAAAATAAGCATAAAACCTGAAGAGATAGATCTAGGAAAGAAAACTCAACACCATCCCATCAAGAACTAATTCCTATATAAGCAATTTAATAATTTCATGACCAATTCGAGGCACTCCACATCCCTCAGCTAACTATTCTCAATGCATAACCATAACTTCTACTCATGTGTCATTATTAAAGTACATCATCTATCCAATTGAGAAGAGATTGTTGCTAAGAGTTGAAACATAGAGTACGTTATCAATTAATCAGCTTCTTTCCAATATAGTTGTCCATGGGTACTCTACCCTTTCCTTGGATAGGATTCGGTCTATTATCGATAATATAGATTACTGTATAGGATTTGGTCTCTTATTGATAGTATAATTATTAGTAGTATGTTCTAAAATATTCAAAACTCGGCACCAAATTTGCTGAGGTATATCTAGGAAATCCAATCCGATCAAGCATGAATTCCTATAGAAGAAATTTTCAAACTTCAAGAACAATGCCAAGCACTTCACATTCCTCAATTAACTATTCTCAATGCATAACCATAACTTATACTCATGTGTCATCATTAAAGTACATCATCTTTCCAACTAAGAAGATATTGTTGCTAAATGTTGGAGTACATATCATTTAATCCTTTCTTTCTAATATAGTTGTCCATGGGTACTCTACGCTTTCCTTGGATAGGATTAGGAATACTATTAATAGTATAGATTATCGATAGTATGTTCTAAACTATTAAGGATAGTGTAGATTATTGATAGAATGTTCTAAACTATCCAAAACTGGGTTCAAACTAAGCTGCAAATTTGACAAGGTCGATCTAGGAGAGAAAACTCAATCCAATCCCATAAAGCACCAATTCCTATAGATGTATTTTCAACTTTCAAAAAAGAATGCCATGCACTCCACATTCCTTAGTTAACTATTCTCAATGCATAACCATAACTTATACTCATGTGTCATTATTAAAGTATATCATCTATATCCACCCAAGAAGAGATTTGCTAAGCGTTGGAGTAGGTGATGAATTAATCCTTTCTTTCCAAGATAATTATCCATGGGCACTCTACACTTTCCTTGGATAGGGTTTGGTCCATTATGGATAGTATAGATTATTTGTAGTATGTCCTAAACTATTCAAAGCTAAGAACCAAATTTACCGAGGTAGATATCAAACTCAATCCAATCCCATCAAGCACTAATTCAACTTTCAAGAACAATGATAGGATTGTACATTCCTCAATTAACAATTCTCAATGCATAACTGTAACTTATACTCATGTGTCATTATGCAAAGCAGTCCAAATCTTAAGTTGGCTAAATCTAGAGTAGAAACTCTATCAAGGATTGATAGGATTTTATAACCATGGATCCATGCTCCAAAAAATGGTATTAAAAAACAATGTTAATCTACGATATGAGTCCTTGAAAGTTATACTATAACTAGCAGTTTGCCCTTCAAAGGCACTCTCTAAGTTCATCCTTCAATGTTCCCTAACTAAAAACACCAAGTCTATAGATGCTATTTCTATGCAACTCAAAGAAAATTCATAAAACCAATACAATTGTCAAGAAGGATGATCAAACACTAAGGCATAAATCATAGAAATTTTCATTGAGCTTTATGAATACTCATCCTATATGGGAACCAAATTATGTAAAGATAGATGACCAACACATCATACAATCCCAATACAGCTAGACTAGATGCATGATCAACAACACAATACAAGGCATGATGTAAACAATAATAGAGCTGACAAATGCAAGACACATTCTATAAGAAGCTAGAGACTAGCACCTACTAGACACGTAGACAGACACATCCAAATGGCTCACAACACTACAATGACAATGATATAATAGCTACTAGTACAAGCTTCAATAGCTTCCATAGAGCTAAATTAGAGAAGGCCACATGGCATGTGGCCATGTGGTAGATAGGAGGAGAAGGGTCAATGTGGTATTAGCTTACATAGTTAATCAAATCTTTGTGCCATGTAAGCATAGTGTGCTCGCATTAGCAGATTTGTAATTGTAGCATATGCACACAACTACCACATAAGCATTGTACCATATCATCATTGTGCTTAATAGGAAACAACCCTCCACTAGTGTACACTTGCATGTACACATGAATGCCATGTCATCATTTTCATGCATATGCACTTTGCATTAATTTTTTCATTTATTTAACACATCCCATAGTGGAAAGGTAGGCTAGTTTGAGCCTCTAGGTCATCTTGTAGAATCAACTTAATTCAAGTCATCACTTACTTTGAGTACTATTTTTGGATATGTCTCTCTAATCAAATCCAAAAAATACAAATCTTGCAAACTGATTGGGGTACTTAGCTTTTGTGACTTTGGTCATGAGGACAACTCAGTGTGCTGAGGTTGCTTTGGAGAGCATGAAATTAGGTATTTCTAATGCATCATATCTTGGTCAATACCTATTTGATTTGGACCCAATTTGAACTAGGATTTTACAAACAAAAAAAACTAACCTTTGTCACAAGATTTGAGAACTTTTGACCATCTTTGGGTATCATTGTTATGGCATACTTTGGCGTTAGTTTTAGATACATTGTTTTGGTAATTTATTCTATATCTTGATCAATTTTGATCAAACTTTAATATTATCTTTCCCAAAAACCTTTAACAAGTCAAAAATGAAATTCTCAAGATAATTCTAAAGATTTTTCTATCTATTTACCTCTTTGGTCCCTATCTGGGTAGTTTGAAACCTGAAGTCATGTCAACCTCAAGCAATGTCAATTTTTAGATTTTAGCAAAGGTAGATAACTCAAATTATGGTACTTGGAAATAGAAACTATTATTTTACTTAAAGAAAGATGGAAATATGTTGATGGTACATTACCTAAACAAGCTAGCAATCCACTGACACAACTTATTACACAAGCACAATATGAATGAATAAGATAGAAATATATGCCTGTCAATCAATAAAGAAAAATATACAAGATGTTATGCTAGGACAATTTAATAGAGTGAAAAAATAAAAAAAAGCATGTGATATGTTTGCAACTTTGTATGATCAAAGAATACTTCTAGGATTTTGACACTAAAAATCCAAATAATCAAAGCTTCCAACATAACAATGAAATAGGACAAGCCTATGTATTGATAATCAAAGACACCAATACACAACTTGTAGCCACATGAGAGGCTATTAAGTCTAAAGAAATTGTACAAGTCATCCTTAATGGACTTTGTGAAGGATATGCAAATTTAGTTCAAACCTTACCAATTCAAAAGCGGGGTGCCAACATTGGAAGAACTCTAATAAAATTTATTGGGTGAATAATCAAGGACACAAACAATTCAATATAAAAGTACAAACAATAAAACAACTTTTTGTAGCCTCCAATAGAGGTAAAGGAAGAGGTAGATCAAGATATAGAGGAAGTAGACAGTATTGGCAAAATAATCAGCATCATCAACAAGATAGACATCAAGGATCATTCCAATAGAGGAAATTTCCAAGGTAGTGGAAATTCTGTAAGAAATATGTCAGGCATTCAAATTACAACATAGACACACTTGAACATAGCTTTCAAATCAACCCAAGGTTGATTCTAAATCTCTCTGTGTGTTTTTGTATCATCTTACAATGTGAGTGTGTGATGTGACATCACCTCATGATCAAATAAATCTAAGGTCAATATGCAAATTCTATCCGCTATGTTTAATGATGACATGATGTCTATGTTCAAATTGACCCAAGGTCAATTTGTCATGTCTAGGTTTATTATATCAATTTTCAAATTAAATTTGGAATTTGTATGTCAAATTTTAAGTTGGTAAATTCAATTTCAAAATTCAAAATTTAAAGATTTCAACTTTAGATTTCAAGTTTTTTTTTTAAATTACAAAACTACAAGTTTGAATTTTTGAATCTCAAATTCCTATATTTAAAATTTCAAATTACTATACTTTGAATCTCAAGTTCAAAAAAAGACATGAGATGAAAGAGCTTACTTGTGTTTCTAAAGAGAGAGATGGGATAAACGAGATTACTTGTGTTTCCAAAGAGAGATGGGATGAAAGAGCTTTTCTCCATAGGTGTTTGTAACATAGTACCATGCTTAATTGATGAAACTTTGACTGAACTTAGTTTTCAAATCGGATTAGGTGCCTTCCAGGGAACACAAGTAAGGCCTCTCTTCTCTTATCATTGGAAACTATTGTCACAAATTTGTACATTATGAAAGAGATTTTAGAAACAAATTTTTTATCAAAGGTGTTCATTGCAAGGTAGAAGCACATCTAAAGCAAGGGGTACTCTTGACTTGGTCCACTTGATCTCAACTACATTTTGACCCTGAGGCAATATAGAACCTCTGCATTATTGCGAATAAATTATCAACATCGGTTTGATCTTCCTGAAGAAGGGTGATAATATCATCTGCAAACATCTTCACACACAATTGCCCACCCGCTCTTTAAGCTTCCATTGGCATAGGCATTTGTAATACAAGACGAGTGGAACCATGCACAATGTAAAGTGGAGCTCAAACCTCCCAACCACCCCACCAGTCAAACAAAGGATGACACCATCAGACCCAACTGCACAAGCATAGTCTAAGTAGTAGACACATTCAAAACATTCTTGAAAATATTTGGGTTTGTGACTTAGTTGAAATGGCTAATGGCCAATGGGAGACACAAAATTGAAAGAGAATGGAACGTGAGATGGAGTTGTGTGGCTAATCACTATTTTAAGCAATAGACAACATTTTACGTCACTACACACGAGATGGGAATAAAAGTGATGAGAGGCTACGGCGAGGCATGGGTAGGCTGAGAATTCTTCACACGATATAAAAGGCGGTTATGGAAGGAATCTTTAATCCTAATATTAATACATATTCAAAGATTGGAGATACTATTTCTTAATACTGTATGGAATGGGATTGGAGAGCTTCATCTGTTGCATCAAAACTGCACATTCTTGTTCAAAGCTGCTGCTGGGTTGCTTTTTGCGCTATTTTATATAAGGCCAGTAAAGGTCACAGTGATTTTCTGACCTCATCACTTTGATTTTCAAATAGTTGAAAAGAAAAGGAAAAAGGTTGCAGAATTTCTTCCCGCGGGAATCGACGTGTTGAACTTTCCTCGAAATTCCAGCTCCGTCAAGACTAATACTGCAACTGGGTCCGCCCATATGACCCACCACTACTGCTCCATACTCCGTTCTGCAGGTGTTTTGTGTGGCGTGACGAGTTGCTAAAAAGTGCGACGTAAGTGCGACGTTACGTGTTCGCAATAAATATATTCTGGGCTCGTTCATATGGTGCGAACTTGGAAGCGCACTTCCTCAACGACCCGCCAACCAAGCCCTCTGAGAGGGTACTGCACTACATCGTGCCTCATAGTCGAGGCCAACGTTCAAACTCTTGACTCCATCAACACATTAGCTCATCTTCATCACGCTACATCAGCATTCCCAAAAAATTGCTTAGATTATTCGAAGGTAGTTTTTACAAACTCGCATGTTTCCATCCTTGATGATCATCAATTGACAAGCAATCAGTAATATGCCTAGCAACGTCCCAAGTTACCTCCTAACAAAGGCCTCCCTAATGCCTTGCTTGCAAGGCCTCTAATGCATAACTACATCCATTCCACTCAAATCATAGTTTTTATGTTCCACATCCATTCCACTCAAATCGTAGTTTGTATCTCCACTTTGTATCTCCACATTTGTATCTCCACACTGTCAACCGATGCATTCGCCTATTGTATTTATTACACAATTTACAAGTGGGTTGTAGACAGATTAGCAATGGGGTTGCAGACATTTTAAATGGCAATGTCAACAAGTTGGGTGATGATTTTCACGAGCCACTTTCCACAAATGCATAAGAGGAAATTCCCATGTCCATAAAAACTTGTAGAAGGCATGCATAGAAAAACTATTCCTTACGGCCCTTTGAAGTTCTATGACAAAAATCAACTATGGAAACCAAACACACCAATGAATAAAGACAAGAGGCTACTTAATATCAACATTTGTGGTAAATAAAACATGAGAACGACCCCCTAAGGCCCATTCTATCTTTCCACTACAAGACCCCAACAACCTTCCACATAGTCACCATACCTCTAACCAAATATGACCCTACAATCTTTATGGGAAAACACTTAATTACTTTTCCTAGAAACTTACAAACCCCCACTTGCACACCTTTCCCCTTATCAAGAAACCACTTAACCATTTCCACCCAAGGCGCACCACACTCATAAGATCTCAGAAGCCACTTAAAAATCAAAGAAACATTCCTCACCCTAACATCTAGTAATCCCAAGCCACCCCTACTTTTGCTAATTTTCGTGGGCCTCCTACAAGATGTAATGAAGCTTCCTCCTCTCACATTCTCCACCCAAAGAAATTTCCTTAAAAACCTCCATCCAATGACACTTTCTAAAACCGTACAATGTTGTCACAGCAAACAACAGATACTGAATTACTAATAAATGCACATTCCACAATAAACACAATCCATGCCAATTATGAAATTTCTCCTAATTCTCCTAATTTATTTGGAAAGTAATCAAACCATTGACTTACTAATAGACCCAACCCTAACGTCACCCAAATACTTGACAATTTCTTGTCTTCCAATTCACTGCACGAACAAACCCTCTACCCAATCCTCCTTTCTCTCCACACTTGTCCAAGGACTAAGCATCTTCTACCAACTACATATTAACCCTGACACATCACAGGAGACACCAAACAAATTTCCCACTTTATCTTGCATAGCAATTGATAATGTTGTTATATCATTTGCAAAAAATTGCAAACAAAACTATTTTCCAAACAAGAGTCTCAACCCCTCAACTACACCTTTCCTCAATCCTTCCCTCCACCACACCCTTCTTGAGTAGCCAGCCAATGCCACCACCCCAATAGCAAACAACATCAAGGCCAATGGTTACCCCTACCTAATAGATCTACACAAATCAACCCTCCACACTAGCTTCCATTCAAGCACAGAGTTGCAGAAACATTCCCAAATAGCATACTCACCCTACCAACAATGCATCCCCAAATCCCAAATGCAACATGACTTTACTATAAATTCCCACTAGACCCTATCATATGCTTATTCAAATGAAACCAAAATAATATTCATTTTGGGCCCGAAGCCTCTACCCTTTACAAAACCATTCTTCTATTTGTCTACCACGAAACTCATATAGACCTGTCTAAACCTCAATGCTAAGTCCTTGGCAAGTATCTAGTAAGAGCGTTCAACATCATAATGCGATGCCAGTCCCCTAACTTTAGCCTAATTTGATGCTTTGAGAAGAGCTTCACAAGCCAACATTCACATCCTCTAAAAGAGAACCCCTCCTAACTATTTCATTCACCATCTCAACCAATCCTATTTGACAACATTCCAAAAAAGCCTCACAGAATTCAATCATCATGCCATTTGGATTCAGGGACATCTCCTTCTCCATAGCCCTTAAGGCCTCCCATAACTCCTTCACAAAAAATGCTCTACTAAGCCCCAAATACCCTACTTTCTAGTCCTGAAAGCACAACATGCATCTTCCTCCCCATGCAATCATCAACAACTGCTAGCTCCCTTAATAATTTCACCAAGTCCTTTCATAAACACATTAGCAACATTCTATAACTTTCCCATAACTTAATGACCAAAACACCATTCTAATCTTGCACCCAACCTTCTTGTCTACTTCCTAAGTTAACCATTTCGTAGAAGAATTGGGAAGGAGAGTCCCCTTGTATGAATCAAAAGTTAATCTACTCTTCAACCTCACCTCTTCTGTGTGCTCTTATTTCTACACCTACAAATCCTCCTCCACTTCCACAATTATAACTCCCACAATTGGATTCTCTAGAAACTCCCTAAGAGCCTCACATAGCTTTTTCACTAATCCCCATTTCATTTCCCACCTCCAACCTCTTGTAGCATCTATACTCCCTATCCCGTAGCTTTTTCACCGATCCCCATTTAATTTTCCACCTCCAACCTCTTGTAGCATCTACACTCTCTATCACATTGCATCGCAAACCTCACAACCTCTCTAATAGTATGATCCTATATCATATAAAGATCCCCCCAAATGATTGATACTCCCTTCACGAATTCACAACACCAGCATAAAACTTCTTTTGTTGGCCAAATTTCCTTATCAAATTTGGGACAAAATATCTCAAAACAAATCACGCACCACATGTAGAGAGAACTACCCTTTCATGAGTAGATGAGTTGATAGACTAGAATTAAACATGTAAAAACCCCCCATTAGACACTTCATCCACCACCCTTCACCTGAGGCATGGAACCTATCAATCCTCTTGGCCTTACACTCTAAACCCCTCCCCTTTTTGGATCAACCTCAACACAACCCACAAGCTCCCATGCCATTACCAACTCTTCTCATTCCTCTGACTCCAACACCAATACACTCCTCCTATTATGTGATCTATCACCAATCCTCTACATCATATTCCAACCCATTATACCTTCACCATCTTTTTTCTAAGATATTTCTAGCACCCAACCTTCTTGTCAACCCTGTACGAAGCATATATGCAAGCCGTATTAAACTTAGACATTCACATAGGGCAACCTCCGTGGCTAGCCAAAACCCCTACTAGGACGATTCAAAAAACCTCAAACCCAACATTCCACACTATTTGCAAAAACATTTATCCTCCGCACACTCAATCTCCTAGAGCAAAGACTTCTCCTCATGAATCACTCTTCGAAAACCTCTCTTCATATCCCTATTACAACACCCCCTCATATTTTAGGACAACACCACCATAGATAAATTATAAATCTTGCATTTGATCATCCCACCCACCATCCTATTGAAACCAATTCTCCTTATCCGTGCAATACTATGCGCCACATCCTTAATCCATTGCGGAACCATTCTCGAAGATGACACATCTATCCAATAGTTCCCAATCTTCCCAAGCAACTTCTTTCTTTCAGCCTCCTCAAAATCTCACTTCTTTTGATAGGCTTTTATGCATAAATTAATCTTCAACAACCTTAGACAAGACAAGGATCAATAGTAAAAGAAACCACCTGATAGCCTACTAGAATCCACCAACCTAGCTTTTGACATAATCAAAACCCTCCAAAGAGGGCTCACTAATCAAAGCATCAGACTCCTCCTACACGACTTTCCCCTTCTTCTGTTAGCCATTTTCGAGCAGCTCCTAAGGTTAATATCCCCCCTCCCTTGATCCATTAACTCCAATCCCCATCCCTTACCCATTTGCATTCTAATTTGGACCTTCACCTCCTTCGCCCTGCACATTAGAGCCTCAACATCTACACTATCAACCTGTGTTTTGAGCTAGACCTTGAACTTGTAATAGGACTTGAATTCTGAGTCGGTGCTTCAACATATTTGGATTTCAATTCCTTAAATACTAGAACTTGAGCTCAATTGTCTTTTTGGGTTAGCATGGATCAATTTCTAAACCAAGAATTTAGAACTAGAGCTAGGTTTGGAGATAAGTTGACTAGCTCCTCCTATGGAGTTCATGTGTTAGATTGGGAGCTTGCTAGCTAGGGTAGATGTTGATCTAGCTATGATGAGTCAAGATCCTAGCAGGTTTGATGCTATGGAGAATGGAAATGGTGTTGACATGGGAAGCATAATGGTTTTGGTACCGTGACATTGACGAAGAGGCTCCATGAGAAGGATTTTGAAATTGAATACTTTGTAAAAGACAGAAAGCTACCAATTGTGGGATGCATAGATGAATGTGATAATGATTGAACCTTAAGCCTAATTCCAATGATGGGCCATGACATTGCTCTCTAGAGAAACTATGCCATGGCATTGGTGGAAATCCCTGCTTAAGCCCTCTCAATGTTGTGGCAACTTTCCTCAAACAATAGAATGACCGCTTGGTGATGGGCATGGATTCCGAACCCTCATGACACTATACATTTCCCTTGTGGATCAGATCATCTCATCTAGATGAGGTTAAACTCTCACGTGATTCCTCTTAATGTTATGACAACCACCTCCCTCATTTGGAATAATTGATCTCACAATCAGAATTCTCCTGGAACTCCTTAAAACTTATGAATTGTGAATCCAATGAGTCCCCTTGAAACTCTAGAGCTAGAACGATTGAGTGACCTTGCAATTCTACATGATTGAAATGGCTACTTCGAGCTTCTTCTTGACATTGTCACCATTACAATTGAGCTTTCAAACTTTAGAGCAATGGTAGCCTTTGAGAGCTATAATACCACACTTGTCTAGTAAGTGATGATAGAATTTGGCACTCTTTGGCATTCGATAAGCAATCATAAACACTCTTCAATTTGAGACACTTAGGCACTCAATCACTCCATCACATTATTCAAAACATTCTTGAAGTGGAATTGCCAGGGATATATCTTTTACTTTAGATTCCCACCTTATCCTCAATGAGATGAAAGGAACGACTTTATGGATAAATAAGGATTAAGAGCTGCACTCGAAGAAGAACTACACTTACTACCAAGCTTAACAGATAAGCATCAAGTTTGCCTTGCAAGGATTTTGGCTTTAAATATTGATTAAAATCTTCAAGCCATGAAGTTGGCCAATATATTTGGGCCTTGAAAATATACCATTGGCCCTAGGTCTTTGAGAACGAGAGTCGAGTCTTGACTTATGATTTTGCAACCAAATACTAGATCTAAGGTGGCAATTGTATGTTGGGGTCTATTGGACTAGCCTCTGGGCTTGAAAATTTTCCATCAAATTCAAACCATGAAGTTGGCCAACTGATCTAGGCATTGAAACTTGGCCATTGGACATGCGTATTTGAGAATTAGTGCTGAGTCTTGTTGACTTATGATTTGGCAACCAAATACTAGATCTAAGGTGGTAATCATATCTTGGGACTATGAGACTATCCTTTTAATGTGAGTCTAAGATCAATTGTCAATGCCAGGCTTATGGACGAGTTGAGATTTGAACTTTAATAATGATATACTAACAGAGGCCTTTGAATCCTAGATGATTAATGATGGTAGGATATAAGTCCCAAATATATGGCTTCTAATGAGGAGGGGAAGGGATGGACTGCTGAGTCTCTCGTTTGGTAGGGGAGGTGGTGAGGTTCATCCCCAAGAGGATATCTATGGAGGCTCGTTGGTAGGAGGCGACTGCTATTGTGGCTCATTGGTAGGAGGCAACTGCTATCGTGGCTCATTTGGTAGGAGAATGTGGAGGCTCATTGGTAGGAGGAGGAGGTTTCATAGTTGTGGAGCTAACAGCTGGGGATTTCGATTTTAGATGTCTTGGTTCAAGGGGCTTGGGCACAGAGAGTGTTGTATTTCCTTAGAAATATTGGTCTATTTATCAAATCCCAAGCCAAAGGCTCTAGGTTTTGATCCAGCAATGAAGAAGGTCCAAGTCAAAGGCTCTAGATCAATGGATATAACAAGAGAATGGTTTTACACCAATCATGAAGAAGGCAAGGAGGTATACAATAGGGATAGTTTATCCTTTTGAAGAGGGAAATTTCATATCTTGGAATGATTCAAAAGCTACATGGATGTTGTTAGTGTGGTGCTAGGGTATTAATTTTACCACATTGTCTTAGTTAATTCCCTACTACTAGTGTTCATCATAGGGTAATAAAATTGGGAGGCTCTTTAATAGTAAGGAGAAATGTAATAATGATCGTATAGCTCATCATTTAATTGATGTGGGCACTATTGCATAGCTCATATAGTGTAATAGTTAGGTTTGATCACATAAGAGAAGGTAGACTTGATGGAGTTTATTTATCTCAAGGTCTAGTCTTCAAGGCAATTATAATTTAGCTTAGAATTTTTCTTCCCTAACCCTATTGAGCCATAATCCTTTGTCAGCTATCTATGAATTTGTCCTTGGAAAGTTGGCTCCAATTTGGTTTAAGGATGATCCTAAACTCTTTCGATTGCAAAACTATCTAAGACTAGGTCACCAAGGTTTGGAGAGCATCCTTTTTCGAAAAGATCGAGGAATTATTTATGATGATGAGTTGTTTTAAACGAGTTAGTAATCTTTTATTGACAGAAAATGTTTCATTATGCCAGTATAGACACTAAGAAAAGGAATATGAATATTTTAGCACTCCGCCAAAACCCTCAAGATGCTTAGATGCAAACTCATTGGCAATATATAGAGGAGCATTCATGTACAGCACATGAAGATGTAAAGTTTGCAAATATTATGGTTGATGAAAATAAGCTATCAAAAGTGTAGATCATGTATTGAAGAATGAGATCTATCCACCTATAAATGTAGACAACAAAAAAGTCTATAAATACCCGCATATCCTAATCTATACCACAATTCATAGTATGAGTTACATCAATGGTAGTCAGTTTAATTGACATACCCCAAAAGTGAAAGCATAGATTATATAGTTGAAAATAGGGGGTACATGCCAAGTCAAAATAGGGCCAAAACAAATACGTAGTTCTCCACTTTTCCTAGCTTGTACTACAAAACTATGTCAAAAATGCTGAATTACATCAAGTAGTGTCACTCCGAACAATGATTTAACATACACCCTAGGTGATGAAAAAGCTGAAACACCTCCAATGATGTTAAGCGTGGTTGGTGTATGGTCATGTATTCCATATTCTTGCCTAAGACATGAATGTAAATAAAGTACATGTGCTTTTATGGAACAAACATATTACATGTGTCATGATTATTGAAGTCCTCACAGGTTTAGGATGGTTTATTGCATACATGCATACTATATGTATTCCTAGCAATGGTGGCAAAGTAAAATCTTGTAACCAATAAATTTTCCTCATCTTCATCCACATGCCGCACTAATCTAGTGTTTATTGTAGCTCTCATATGCACGGAGCAATCAATATGATTAAAGCAAGCCGTAGAGATTCTTGAGCATCATTTCATTTTACAACGAACTGAATTAGGTGTACTAATTAGAGCATAGGAAGATGGTACACCAACATTATTGCTATCAATTGGGATCTCCAAGTGGCATGATGTTTGCAGTTGAAAGCATTTTTGTAGTTTTCACAACTTTCTAGCTACAGTCCAACTCCCTTTAGATAGGCCATACGGTTGGTACTCTTGGAACTTCAACAATATTATTGCTTGGAGTCCAATCATGTGAAACATCATCTCCTTAGAACTAAAAGAATTGCACCCTCTATCCTTGGCTATGATTTATTCTTCCCTTAGAACATGGGGTTGCATGCTCACTCAAATTATTTTCATTGATAAGCTCTCCACATTTGTGTCCCTCAGTAAATAGGCAAGGTTGATAATGAACTCTAATTCCATGCTCACAATGTAGATGGACCAAAAGAAATCTTGGATTTCTTGCTCTTCCACAACGAGATCTACTTCACAATTTTTCTTCTCCGTTTGAGAGTTATTGTTAGATCTTGTAAGTCATCAGATTGTATTGCTCCACGTGTAGTTGTGTGAATCCTCCTTCTTGGATGACAAACCACATACTCATAGTCATGGCAATGGGTGTCATTCATCCCAAATCCTTCTCCAATCCTCTGTCTTTGTCAAACACTTTCAACATCCCCTAGAAGATGACTAGGATCCATATCAAATCCTTTAATATTGATGGTGGTAGAGTTGGAAACCTTGATCGCTTTTTGTGGGATATTGATTGACTTAGTTGGCCAATGCGATGAAGCAAGTTCTCCAAGCTTGGGCATCCAATATGCAATCGTTTCACATGCTGCTCACACCTAGCAATTTGCAATAATGCAGTAGATAAGTCCCCATTGCAATGCATGCATCATACAAAGAGATTTGTCAAATATAGCCTTGTAATTCTAACCAACTCCCATGATTGAACTCAGACAAGTTGGCTCGTGGAGTATTGGCTTCAGATCCTGAGTCGATCACCTAACAAGGTATCCTTTTAGAATGCAATTCCAAAATTTTGATGTAGAAGGAAAAAAATGAAAGAAATAATTCAACTTAATGATAGTTACTTGCACCATAAGGGCACCCCAATGGGCTATCCTATCCTCTCACCATGACATCCACTGGTCAAGGAATGGAATGTCATTTGTATCAGCATGGGCATTCTTCCACCATGTTCACACAACACGTGCTTGTTCATCCACTACATCCTTTCTCTTTGCATCTCTCCAAGCTCTATAGAGTCGAAGATGTGTATCTTGAAATGTATGGTGGACGTACTTTTTTGTGAATCTTTGTAAGCCTTTATCCCAATGAAAAATGCATGAGCGTCCTCTCCCATCCATCACATTTTTAGGCCCCCCATTATAAACAGTGCAAGTAGCCTGCCAGTTGGCCTATGCTTCATTAGCCTCATGAACCCATAGAATTGAGGTTACCAAATCCACACTTTTTGGACAACATAATTTAGCATAGTTCAAAATAGTACTTGGGAATCTATGTCCTCCTTTTTGAACTCACAAGATGCAATGGTTAAAAGCTCTCGCATGCTATAAAAACATGTTCAAAATAAAATAAGAATTTGGTTCCATATGAATAAAACTCATATGAAGGAGATAATGAGGATGAAGATCCAAACCTTGGATCATATACATGAGCTACCATAGTGGTCCAGCCACGAACTCTACAAACATGGTCAAAATGCACCCAAGATTTCTCAAGATGACCTCCAAGATGAATGTGATTGACTATATCAACCCTAGAATCCCTACCCTTTGCAAAAATTTTCATGACATAACAAGGTGAATCATCTATTGATTGTCCTGGCAACATGAAACCATGTAAGATTTCATATCTCAAGTGCTCTCTTAAGTACACGATGGAATTGAGAGAATCTCTCTTAGGATGCAAAGAATTCAGTGTTTCATGTATCCATCTTCAAAACCTGAAAGAATGTCCCATATCCTTAATTGTTACAAACACAACAAAACATGCAGATAAATATGTGAACAATAGGAATTTTACCATCACCTTCTTTGGCTTGTGCTTTCTTGCGATTGGCAAAGAATGTCCTCCCACATGTTTGTTGACATTGTAGTTGAAGTGTCATCAATTTTCATTGCATACCAGAGGTTTTGGGAAACAATGTCCCTACCTAGCTCCTTCTCTACTTTTTGGCCCCAACATTTGGCATTTCATTCACCTTGTCTTGAACTAATTGTTTGACTTTTGCTAACTGCTTCATATTCTCCACTTAGCCAATGGGATGGCTATGACACCCAACTTGTATAGCCAATATCTTTAGGTTCATAGTAGCATATCTTTGCACTACATCTTGATCTATGAAAAGGTCTCTTTCCAAAGTGCAAACACTCAAGACTTCCATGTTAGGGTCTAAACTCTCCAACATCCACAACATTCATTATTTTGCCTTCCATTGTCGACCATTTACCCTATCATGAGTCAAAAGATAGCCACAATGGATTAGCCTCACGTTTTCAAAAGATCCACCATAATGGATTAGCCTCACATTTAGAATCCTCGTCAAGGACACTATAGAGGTAGGATTTGTTCTAGACCAATTGTGAGGATCATACAACTACCATTCCATCCATACCACTAGCATTATCATCGATTGGTGGCAACTCAAAGACAATGTTCCCATTATAATAAGTAGGAAGTTGCCTAACAACATGATGCTCATCAGCCTTGATTATGTGTCTTCAAATAATTGATCTTGGAACACACCTCAATATATTTTCATGTAAACTATTCTCATAGATATCCTTTGAGCACTTAGAGAATTCATCCTCTCCATTCTCAATCAAAGTGCAGTCCTCATTTGTTGCAATCTTACCTTTATCACAGCGAACAAAAATGGGATGTCATCCTTATTATCTAAATTTACTAGCATCACTATCTTGATATAATTTCCATACAAGGCATCAGGCTCATAATAGTTGTCCCTAGAATCACTAGGTAGAACCAAAGGAACTCTTCTCTCATCGATGCATTTTTAACCTCCATAATCATTTGGTAAAGATTGAAACTACCATGTGCTTGAGTCTATCCTTAGTAACCTTGAAATGGTTGCAAGATATTTTCACCTATAGCCGCATCACGACCAGCACAAAAGAAGGTCATATACTTGGTAGCGATTTTAGAAGAAACACTTGTACAAAAATACAAAATGAGGTTGTGGATGCTAAGCAAACGGGAAGGAAACAACAAGAAGTGCTTGTATGACCCTAGGATGTAAACACGGGTTTGTTCTCAACTTTGAAGTTTTGCAGTTTTAGTCTCTTTCCTCCACAAAGAGTCCACAAATCCCTCATCCAAAACATTACATCTCAAACCCCTCATCCTAAACATTACTAGTGCCAAAACAATATTGTGCCTTGAATCCCTATCCACAACAAGTAACATTTCTTCTAGCTTTCCTTGCTCCTACGGTTAGCTCCAAGAAAACCATCATTGCCATTTCTCCTCCTCGTCATCCTTGAGAATTGCAAATGATAGTTGCTGCTCTACAAGCTTCTCTTTAAAGAATTTTATAGATGATGGGTTTGTTGTCTTTGAATGGCAGCATTGCTAGCCATTGCTCATTGTTACAAAACTACCCGTGAATCTATTACATGCCTACCATTGCCCAAGTTTGGCTCCTTTGTTAGGTCCTCTCGCTACTTACTTGTTTTTTTCAACTTATTTTACAATTTTAGTTCTTGATTTGAAGAAGTTTCTCCTTACAAGAGGTTGGTTGATCATCATATTGTTGTCAAACATATGTCATGTCATAGACCCCCTACACGATGCCATGTATTGGTAAATAGGATGCCTTTGGGGCTGTTCATATAGTGTGCACACTCTTCTTCCTTCAAAAGCTCTCTCATATTCTTGGGTATCTCTACGAATATCACTAGACTAGCTATTGTCAAGGTTTAGTCTACTAAAATGCCAAGCATTACTTCCTTCACGCTTTGATAATTTTGCCACCATCCCTTGTTGCAATGATCCATCTTCAAGAGAACACCTTGCATAGAGAGCGTTGCATTGAGGTTCAATGTAGTAGAACCCTACACTATGCCGTGTAGGGGTTTACAATATGCTCTTTCGAGTATTCCATTGTTTTAAAACAAAGAAAATTGTTTTCTTATGTATGAGAAAGATTCACAACACAGACTCCTAAACGAGGCTGTGTAGGGGCTCACAAGATGCTCTTTGGGCTATTCCATCAATTTGCAACATAGAAAATTGTTTAAAGTAATGTAGGATTGGTTCATCTTGACAAAATGTTGCTTTGATAGAATGTTATTTATGCAAAGTTGTGGTTCATGTTATCTCATTATCTATAACAAATGCTACTTTTTCATTCACCTTCATGGTGCTGTGTGGCCTTTGAGCCATTCTCTAAATATATTTAGAATTCTGTTGTTAGATATGCTCAATGCCCCACCCTCCTGGTAACCACCAGTGGTCTAAGGTGCTCAAGTTGTAAGGCCCCCATATGAGGAGAAGCCATGTGTGAGCCCGGGACACTGAATGGATCCTAACTTGTATGTCAGATGAGGTCTATCAATGAGACCATTGATGATAGAAAGGTGATTGTGTGGGAGCTCCTTACTCTTGATGGGGCCTGGGGGCCAGCTGGCCCCTAGCTAGGGGGTCCCAGGGTGGCAGCAGCCCCCCTGGTGGGGGTTCAGGGGCGAGAGCCCCCGAGGCGATGGTATAGGAAATATTCCTTGAATATTCCATGGACGACTTTCCACCGACTAGGTTGACTAGTCAACTCCACCAACTAGGTTAACTGGTCGGTTCCACTGACTAAGTTGATCCCACTACCACCCTCATAGCTATAAAGAGGCGACCTCCCCAATCCATTGTATTAGATCAGTTCAGATCAAATCAGAACTTCCAGCTAGTAGCTCTTCACTTAGTATCTGTCTAGATCGCCATCTACTGGGGGAGCACATGGGTGGACGGAGCTGAAGTAGATATTCCACAAGGCATCCTAAGTCATGGCCCTTTGTCATTGCAGATGCATGAACCTATCTACATTGATTCTCCATGTGAAATACTACCACATGACTCGTATCATAAATAGCCAAATCAGCCATCATCTATTAATTGTGGCGTGACCTCATTCCAAGAAGGGGATACCATTATCAAAGCTAGGCACAGTAACACCTATAGGAATATCAAGAATAACCAAATGCACACCCCATTTCCTAGGCTTCCCTTTCACCTTACCATTCACATCATGTTTAGGAAAAAATAATTTCTTGATAGTCTTATAATTGGCATTTGAAATCTTTTCTTGCAAGTCTTTGGATATCCCTTGCATATCAGCATGTAGTATTTTGACATTTTCAATGGAAAATGAAGATATATCCATGCACTCCTATCTACTTGTTAGAAGAATTATTTGCATCTATAATAGGCATGCATGTTTTGGTATGGGTTTTTGTTAGAAGAATTATTTGCATCTATAAAAGGCATGCATGTTTTGGTATGTGTTTTGAATCCTACTACATGTAATTATAGTTGTTTATATTTTCTTGTGATATTTCCTTTTGAGTGATTTTTTAAATATCTGGTGGACTTGAGAAAAGCACTCAATTCATGTGCACAATTATAGAGGCTATGACACCTCCTTCTAGTAATGTTCTAGATTTGATGATGGGGTGTGGTAGTACATTAGATGCAACACTACATTGTGGAAGGTGTGTTTGTGGCATGGACATCGACAAGCGCATTGTATCATATGTGGAAGAGATGCACCAAAACAATGAACATATAAGCTACAAAGGGGATGATGATGATAATAACATTGAAGATGATCCATTAGAAGGAATTGGAGCTTTGGATGATCCTGATGATGACTAGTGTGGTACCCCCTTTTCAATCTTCAATCTTTAATCTTGAAATGTACTTTGTATTGGGAAATTATTGCCAACTATACTTTATTAAGTAAAAAGAAACTCACAAACTTGTATTAAAAAAGCTCAATACTATAGAGCCTTAGCAAGAAGTAGTGGAGCACAACCAAATTCTTCTCAAAAGAAGAAGGGAAAACCTCGCCAAGTTAATAGAAAGGAGAATGGATGCTATGAAAAGAAAATGTAAGGGCTAGAAATTGATGCATGGCAAGGGGACATTCAGGCTAAAAAACAACTAGCCATTGCTAAGAAAGAGGTGATGATTCAAGAACAAGTCAGCATGAATGAGAGCAATACATGTTTACTTCAAGGAGTGGTGGGTAGGGAATATTTAGATATCCACCAAGGAGAAATTCAAGTAAATTCAAAAGAAAAGAAACAATAAATAGACCCCTTATCTAAAGAGAAGTGCTACAATAGTAGCTTCTTCTAAGGAAAAAAATAGATAGTCCTCTTATTACATCTACTTTCTACATCTATTTGGGATAAATGAAGAGGTAGGAGGCCTAGGTGAAATGTCAATAGGAAACAACAAAGGAATCTGAAAATTTTGTTAAGGTCTATTTGGAAACTCCTTAAACTCTATAGTAGAGGAATTCTTCTAAAATTTGTGAGGTATAGACTCAGAATATTGACATGTGCAATAGAGAGGGTCCCTATGGGCTCCATGTGAGAAGACTCTTGACCTTATTATTTAAAAGAGTCATGATTTATTTTAATGGGACACTTTTTCAAAAGTAAACTAAAAGGACAATTGATTGGTGACCCATGTCCTTACGGAACAAGATATCTATCAACAAGTAGAAGGAGGGTGAGAATCTCTCTATAAAAGATGACTCCCTCTGAAGCATCTCATTTTATCTTTTAACATATGTCATATTTATGTATCCACCTCTTTCTATTCATTTATCTTGATCATATCTTGATGAAGAAAGACTATGCTCTTTTCTCTTCACTCTCCTTTTACTTTACCCTTTGCTTGTGAGTCTAGTCTTGTGCTTTCATGAGAATCCATCCATTATCACTTATGAGAGTAAAATATTGTGCACCCAAAAAGGTCACAACATGATAAAAACCTTAATAGGATGCCAACACTAGGGACCTCATCATTTTTTAGTGAGAATATATATTCCCTCTTAAAGCCCTCTTTGCCTTAATGCTTAGTGCATCCATATGAGAAACTATTTTTTAAATATATTATGAGATGAAATTATATTCTTTTAGGTAACCTCAACTCAATATAGACCTTGGATGATGTCCCAAAAATTGAAACTAAAGGAGAATTTCGTGCTAGGTATTGATAGTTTTGATATTTTTTAAAGCAAGATAGACCATAGGATTTTGCTCTATACTCCATTTTTTATGAACATATGAGATTATTTTTCCATTTAGTCTCTTAACATTGTTATTTTTAGATATCTATATGAAAACTTCACACAAATTTGTTGGTATTTGATCAAAAGCATAGTTTTACTAGTCTATAGATAGGCAAGAAAAGCGTTATCAATTACTTTGATGACATTGGTTCATGGGCATTGCAATTTGGGAGAGATTGGCAAGGCCATCTCTATTTCCAAGAATAAAGGTTTAAGTAAGATTTTTTTGTGGCTAATATCTAGAGGGTTGATAATTTTTGCAATGAATCATTTATCAAGGTAAGAATTTGATATGACATAGTATTAGTAACTATGTTTCACTCAAATCTTCCCATTCATCCCAACCAACCATTTCAACCCTCTCCTACTCTTTTGATAACTGTGCAGGTGGATATTAAAATCTTCTTATAAAAAAGGATTTCTCTTTTATTTAGATTAAAATGATTGTAAAATTATTTTCGATATAAGAAATTCCTCAACCTTCCACTTTTGGATTCTAATTGAATATTTCAATATAACGTGGGATAGGTCTATTTTGATTCTTTTTTTAGGCAAAAAAGTTACAATGTGTAGTTGAGCAATGAGGAGAATATCTTTTTTGGCAAGTCAATTCATAAATCGAGTAGATAAATGATTGTAATTAGAGGAATAATATTGTTAGAGAGGTATGGGAAAGGTTCCAATATTCTATTAAAATCAAGATGAGGACTAGAGGAATAGTTGCATGAGTTTAGAAGGGATGCATTGGCAATAGTGATACAGATTGTGAAGATTATTTGAATCTTTCACCTTCTTTATTAGAAGGTGAGGCTTTGAAATGGTACAATAAGAAAAAGTAGAGGCTACTAATCATTGGGAAACTTTATGCAATGCATCATTGGATGAGTTTCTTCTTGAAGAAAATTATGATCTACTCTTGCTTGATGTCTCATGTTCTCCTTGCATCTTTTTCAAGGGAAATATGAGAAGGTGAAATGCTATGGACAAAGGACAAAATACAATGAAGATGATTGAGCAAGCTCAATGCCATCTACTCTTGCTTGATGTCTCATGTTCTCCTCCCATCTTCTTCAAAGGAAATATGAGAAGGTGAAATGCTATGGACAAATGACAAAAGACAATGAAGATGATGGAGCAAACTTAATGCCATCTACAAAAGTGTAGGGTCAAAGAACCTCCATCAATAATGGTGGGTATTGATGGATTGATTAGTCATGGTGGGTATTGATTAAAGAATCTTCATTGATCATGGTGGGTAGTGATGGGTTGGTCAAATAATCTTAATCTTCCATGCAGATATTGATAAAAGTACCTACGTTGGATGGACCCTCATCATTCATGGTGTGTATTGGTGGATTGATCTTGCAACACTTCCTCTCTAAAATGAAGCCAAAATTTTTACATATTTGATGATATGTAGGAGTTTCAAGCTTGCATGATGCCTTGTGGTGAGAATGGATCATGAGAACCAGCATGCTTTTCCATCTTTTCCCACATAGACTATTTCTCCAAATATTTTCCTATAGGGGGGATTTCTCCAAATATTTTGTAACCTTCCAAATAAAGTTACATTTGATATTCCATAAACAAGAGTGACTAATTCTAATTCTCTTGACATAGTGGTAAATATCTCACTACAAAGATAGAAAAATTTAGATTTGATATTCTACTAGCTCATGGAAGTAGGTTGCTACAAGACTAGGGAATTTGGTAAGCAATCATGGACCCTCAACCTTTCATGCATAAGTTTTTATGGTGGTCAAGACAAGTGTCACTCTGAAAGGGATTGTCAAAAGAGGATGGGTGCTCCATCTAACTATGTGAATATCATTGATGTAGGGAAAAAATAGAAAAAAAAACTTTTTATAGATGTATGTGCTACAAATACAAGAAGAAAGGAGAAAGGGAATGAAGAAGACTAGCCTTAAAAGGAATTTCATGAAGGAAAAAGAGAAAGCAATAAAACAACAAGAAGAAGAAGATGGAACTTGGGTGTACATGATTTCGGTCTCTCCTATGGTCAAGAATGCTACTCCATTTTGTGGGACATTGGATTGCAAGGGTGAAACATAACTATGATAGTTGATTGCACTAGATCCATCAATGCAAAGGGAGATAAGGAGTGGTATAGTTGCAAGAAGTAAGAAAGAGGTTCCAAATACAATTAGGAGTAGCTAAGTAAGACACCTATTCCCCAATTTGATGTTTAATGAAATGGTTTGCCTATGAAGAATGTAGTGGTGGATATAGATCTATAGGAAATGTCACCTCTAAAGGCCATTAGGAAACATTGGGCTATAGAAATGATCACAAGCTACATGTTACCTTGGGAATGGCAACCAAGGCAAGTGTGAAGCCTAAGGGTGTGGTAATCTAAGTAGAAAAATTTGAATTCGTGATTCGAAAAATTTGGGAAATTCGAACAAATAATTTATTTGGGGAAAAAAAATGAGCAAAAATTCACTGCCACGGCATGTTTTTTTCACAATTCGCCACATCATCCATCAATATTCGTATGAATACAAAGTATTTGTACAAATAGGTATTCGTATGAATAGCTTATTTGTACGAATAAAGCTAATAGTATGAATAATTTCTCTATATAGGCCAAGAGTTGTTTTATCGTCTCGTGCTTAGTTCTCTAGCTGAGCAATAGAGATCAAAGAAGGAAAAGAAAACAAGGAAGGCCTCTTAGATTGCTCAAGCAATCTCTAAGTCTAAAATAAGATGGAATTTTTGTTTTTATATGTGTGAGTTCTTAGGAGATTTTCTTAAAGCTCTTATGATCTCTTGTGTGAATTATTTTTATGGTTTTGTTTGTTAGAGTTTATAGGATCTCTTCTGTGATAATTTTTTGTGTTTTTGTTAGCTAGAGTTCTTGGGATCTCTATTTTAAGTTCTTAAGATCTCGTGTAATTTTTTTTTTTTGGTTTATTAGAGTTCTTAAGATCTCTTGTGTAAATTGTTTTTGTGCTTTTGTTTGTTAGAGTCCTTAGGATCTCTTGTTTTTTATTTCTTAAGATCTTTTATGTAAATTGTTTTTGTGTTTTTGTTTGTTAAATTTCTTAGAACCTCTCGTGTAGATTTTTTTAAAAAAAAATTTGTTAGAGTTCTTAGGATCTCTTGTTTAAGATCTTCATCTCTTGTGTAAATTGTAAATTGTGTGTTTATTTATATTAGTTTAAGCTATTTGTGTGAAATGTGATTTTTTGTGTATATATAAGCAAATTGTTTGGGTTGTAATTGTAATTCTCTTATGTGAATAAATACTAGTTTATTTCTTATGTGAAAAAAGTTTACGTGAATGAATTTTGTGAAATAAATTTATTTCTTATGTGAGTAAATTAAAATTTATTCTTATGTAAATAAATTTTTAATGAATAAATTCTATGAAATAAATTTATTAACCATTAATGTCAATAACTTGGTAGTGCATCATTTGTATAAGTCTATAGTAAACGCTTTAGTAAATATATTACTAAGTAAATACCATAGTAATTATAATATAAAATATATTAATATAAATTAAAATATTTTGTTAAATTAAAATAAATTCATTGAATAGATAATAAAAAGCTACACACTTTTCCCTTTTACAGCTCCTTGATCCGAGTTGTAGATCGCATGTTATGTCCATGGAGATTCCCATGGCCATAACTTGAGATCCGTAGCTTGCATTGAGGAGCTCTAAAAAGGGAAAGTGTGTGGTTTTTTATTATCTATTCAAATGGACCAATATATGATTCAAAAAAAATTACTTAATGTATTCATACGAATAAGTTACTCGTATGAATAAATTAGGAAAAATCGTTGGATTCATTTTAAATCGAGAAAATCGCAAATTTTCACGTTTTTTCGAATCAAAAAAAAATTCGAGTGCATTAATGCAATTTAAGTGATAATTAATGTGTTTGTATTGGTCATGGTGGATGTATCAAAGTGTTTATATGTTTCCATCATCAAGAAGTCACACACACCTTAACTTAGGCTATCTAGGAGCCCACATCTCAAAGGGTAAACCATTGATAAGCACCGCCACAAGAAAAAGATTCCTATCTCCTACTACTATTTCTTTTAAATTTGATGATTTGTGATGAGAATGATAGATCTTCTTGCTACACAATGAAAGTTATGTCAATAACTTTCATTGTGTAGCAAGAAGAGCTTGTTATCATTATCCTCACTTGTTTGTCGTTGACTATAAAAATTTGAATAAAGGTACAATGGTAGAAGAGAAAGTTGACCTTTATGTGGCAAAACCCATAAGATAACAATCATATTACATGAATCTCAAGTCCTCTCATCTAGTGAAACAAGAAATTAACAAGTTTATTATTTATTTATTTTTGGGCAAATTGATAAATTATTAATGAAGGTTCATCTTACTTGTTAAGTAATTCGATTCGGTATCTCTTATTGTCATCCCATCAAAGAAAAATGGGAAGCTTAAGATCTGCATGGATTTTAAAAGGTTGAATGTTGTTACAAAGAAGGGTCACAAACTAATCCTTTCAGTGATCAAGTCCTTAATGAAGTGGTTGGCATTGAGTGGTATAGTTTTGGGGATGAGAGTAGGGGATAGAATCGAACTCACATTGCTAACAGATGTCAACTTAAAAGCACATTCTTAGTACAAATTGGCGAACCTTTTCCTATCATATCATTCCTTTTGTGTCATGGCAATGCTATTGCTACCTTCCAAAGATTTATGAATAGCACTTTTAACCTTTCCTTGGTCATTGTGTGAGATACTTTCTATATTATTTTTGTGTATAATTGGGTCAATGCATATGATTCCTTGAACCCCTCCAAGTGTAGATTTGGATGCACAAAAGGGTTTTACTTGGTCATGTTGTTTCACATGATGGAATCGCTATTGATCTTGATAAAGTAGCTAGAATATTGGATCTTCCCTTTTACCCCTACAAATTTCAACTTGATGTCATGTGGAGTATTATAAAAAATCTTAGATTCTAAGATGATAATTAGATATTCTTCATTTATCCTCGATGATGATGCACAAAAAGCCTTTCTACAATGCCCTTATGGTAGTGAATGCATCTCGAATATCAAGAGGTTGTGGGAGAGGAGAGCACACACAAAGGGGTAAGGAGACAGCAAAATGTGGTGGAGCAAAAGCTACTCCAGCTTATTCCTCTATCATATATATATGAGTATACATGGGCACTGTACACGTGGGTGGGCACACTACACTTTACCCCAACAACCTCCCACTTAAAGGCAGTGTGACTTTAAGGGAGTATAGTACAAATATAATACAATCAGCCATAGGCTGAAAAACAAGATGACCACACCATCATCCTATGCCCATCGGCACTTTACAATGTGCAAAGTGCATAGAGGATAAGCTGCTAGCAGACATCAGGTCTACAGGATAGAAAATGACAAAATATAGATGCCTGTCAACCAAGATCTCATGCCAGATCTCACTGGGAGAGTGAACTCTCACCACCACGTGCTCCTGTGCTAAGTCCATAGCACCCGAACTATCACTGTGCAAAGAAAATGTCTCTGTACCACCTGTGACCATAAGCACATGCCGTACAATAGACCTCTACTGGTCTACCCAACCTGCATCACTTGCATGCTGCTTCTGGAAGCATAAGGACCTGATGTCCACAACTGCTTCCCTACTGCCAAAATCTGCCATAATCATGCTACCAATTCCCACTGCAACGGAAGCAAGAACCGGAAGTGTAGCCCCAATGGAAAACATGTGAGAACCAAGTCTCAACACAGTCATGGATGCATGAAGTACTATGGTTGCCATATCAACCATAACTTGCTGCTCAACTGATCTATGATCGTCAAACTTGCTGTGTTTCAAGTATGGAGCCAATACAGGCAATGGAGTACTCAGTAACTTCCCCCTCTCCATACTGAAACAACCAAGTATCTGACAAACATCATCAAGACCATGCAGCTCCCACTGCAAAGCATCCCTGTCCATAAGGAACCATATGGCAAGTAACCTCAGAAGGATAGCAACCTCCTGAATACTGAGACCATAATCTGTCTCTTTACGCATCACATCTTGAGCTCTCATAACGGTATCAAACCTATGAAGCCAAGCTCGAGGGGATTGCTTCTGGCCATGGAGGCACTTACAAAGCAAACATATCAATGATTCCTGCCCATGCGCAATATGACCCAAGTCAATAACTACAGAAACCACATCTGTCCTGGCATAACCGGCCAATGGATCATACCAGGCATCATTAGCCAAGGTATCCTCCTCACCATGCATAGCCTCATCCTCATCTGCAAGAGGCACTCTGCATCCTGGGAGTAAACTGTAACTATCCATAGAAGATGCATAAACAATCTCCATAGGAGTATAAACCTGTGGAATACTCGAGACATCTGACCGTCTCTGACCAAAATCAGGAAGTAATCATGGCTGTCCCAACTTTATAACCTGTTCACCGTGGGAAAAACCTCCCACTCCAAGGGATATGGGCTGCCCCTGCAAAGAATTCAGAGGTATCAGTGCACTTACACCCTCCTGGAACACCACTCTCCTGCTATCCATAGTCCTGGGCTGTTTAAACATAACATCCTCTCTGAAATAGACATTATGGCTGCGTATCAACTCTCTAGTTGAAGAATCCCATAATCTGTAGTCCCTACTGGACTCACTGTATCCAAGGAAGATACACCTCCTCGATGGGAACCATGAGCATAAGCCTTGCAACTAAACACACGTAAATGATCATAACATGGTGCCCTGTCTGTCAAGAAGTCAAATGGCACTCTACCATTCAGAGATCTCCTGGTTGACCTGTTAAGCAAGTATGCAGCTGTCTTACATGCCTCAGTCCAATAGCATTCAGTAAGACCTGCATACCGTAGCATGCTACCAATCCTGTCCAATAGAATCCGATTTATGCCTTCTGCTAAGGCATCATGAGCAGAAAGATGAGGAGTGGTCAACACCCTCTTGATACCAAGTGTATCACATAGATGCTGAAATCTAGAAGAGGTAAACTCTGCATCACCATCAGTCATTAAGCTCAATAGCTTCTTTTCTGACTGATTTTCAGCATTACCCAAGAAGCGCTGAAATGTATCATATACATCATGCTTCTGCCGAATTGGATAGACCCATATGTACTTTGTAGTAGCATCAATAAATGTCACTAAGTAAGAGGCACCACCTAGTGAAACGGTAGGCATAGGCCCACAAACTGTACTATGAACCAACTGCAATGGCTCAAGATACCTCTCACTGACTGTCTTCCTCACAAAGGAGGATCCTGACTGCTGACCATCATCACAATCATGACATAAAATTTGAGAGACATCCATAACAGGAATGTATCTCAATGTTGTAAGGGCTTCCATACCTGCAGTAGACATATGTCCAAGTCTGGCATACCATAAACTAGCTGATGGCTGCTTACTAATCATAAGCATCTTATCCTGGACACCTGATACATGCAATTCATAAGAGAATCCAACCCGTGATCCCCTAGCCATAACCAGATTGCCTCTAGCAATCTTCCATGCATGATCACCCAAAGAGACATGATAACCTACCTCAACCAACTGTCCAGTACTGATCTTGCTCGTAGCAAGTCCTGGTATATGTCTAATCCTCTGTAGAACAAGAATAGAGCCACTAGGCATAACAAGGTGGATATCCCCATAACCATAGACATCCATAGAATGATCAATGCCCATCAAACCACTCTCCACAATGCATTCCTGATATGCACTGAACCATGACCTATGAGGGGTCATATGACATGAAGCACATGGATCTAACATCCAATCACCAAAAATGGGTACATCAGTGGCCAAGAAGGAGGTGTCAGACATAGACAAAAGAATGCCTTCATCACTGCTACTGTCAGTGGAAACCCTGGCATCCACGCCTTGAAGCTCAACATGCTTCTTCTCCTTCTTCCTGTCATTCTTAACCTTGCTCTTCTTCTTGTATTTTCTCAGCCATTTCCAGCAATACTTTTTCATGTGGCCATACTTTCCACAATAGAAACATCTACGCAAGTCTGAGAGCTAGACTTGCTCCTAGAATTTCCCCTTGAACATGACCTGTTTCTACCAATTGATCGACCTTTGGAGTGCATATCAAGGCTGTATTTCAGCCCATCAGGACATTTCAGCCCATCATGTTGTAACATAACACTATCATGGTCATACATCTGGCATATACGAGTATAGAACTCATATGCATGGTAGTCTACACCCTGTACACCATCCTGTACCTGCAAGTAGACTGACTTTGAGAGTGATGACTAAATGATAGAGCATGCTTGCTCATCCATGTCATCCCAATCACTCTGTTTAATGCTATTAGGCTTGACACCTTTGCATTGAATGGGCTTATGCTGCCTCTTCTGCACTAACACATCATAAATCTGCTCTTTCCAATACTAAAAGTTTGATCCATCCAACCTCTCAATATCAAAGAGGGCACTACCAGCTATAGATGCCACATCTGTGGCACAATAGCTCACAACCAAAGAGCAATATAGTGCAATAGGCAACCCAAATGACCAAAAAATATAGTGTTGTCCAGACCAATCAGGTCTCCAAGTAAACTGGCTGATCCAATGCTCAAAAGCACTCAGCCATAAAGAGGCATAAACAAGAATATATGCAGCCCGCCAATGCCTGGCAATCCAGGTAAGAAATACACTGAACCAAATGAGCAATGCCTGCTCAACCAATGGCAATAGGAGCCCAGCTCAACTATCCATAAACATCAGTGCGGCATCCACCAATGCAAATCCATAATGCATCAAAATGGCATTTACTGCAACACCAATGCATCACCTCAAGTGTGCAATCCTTTGGTAACAAAATCAAGCATTCACCACTTGCCAAATGTGCCAAAGTGATTTGCCAAAATGCCAATAATGCCCTTGGACTGAAGTGAGATCCCAATCACTTTCTATAATTTACTGTGAGTTCCCAATTCACTGTTGTGCAAGAGAAATCCCTACAACAATACCTCACAGCCACTTTGGGCAAAATAATACGCTGTCCCTATTTTTGAACAGCGATATCTTTTTACTGAAAGACCGGATGCCAATGCTGTAAACAGCAAAGTTGTAGCTGGTAGAAAGATCTACAACTTGTCAATTGAGCTCAAGAGCCAAATCCTTGTGGATTCTCAGATATTCTCACCTGAAAAACAGCTTCCTGCACATTGGTCACAAATAGACAGTAGACTGCAACTTTTTGTGGTTTTGCAGAGGCTGTAACTCCTGCAGCTTATACTGGATCAACTTGCTTCCAAAAGCAAAGTTGTAGTATGTTCTGTGAACTACAACTTTTCAATTTGGCATAAAGTGCAATTCTGCACCAAGAAAGAGATATTCAGTCCTGAAAATGACTGTTTTGTCGTAAAAACAGCAACAATAGCTTCCTTGAATGTTTGCTGCCAAGTGACATAATGAGAAATACTATGGGCATACATCAAGTATCTTGAAAATGCCTCAAGATTAGTGTGTCATCAGCTCTAAGAGCACAAATGCAATCATTAGCAATCCCCTGGGCATCCAACTGCATCAAACATGCAATCCAGAGGCTCCCCAACAGCTCCCAGATGAACTAGAGACAATGGCAAAGAACTATGCCAAGACTGGAACCTGCAAGTGCCAAGAATGGCTATGGCACCAAAATAAGACCCAAATCTGCCGGGAGGAAACCTCGATCTTATCTATAGTAGCCCACGCTCTATCGACCTACAATGACCAACAAGCAACCATATGTGAAGTTCCCACCATAGCAGCTTTGCAGGTCCTCCATAAGCCGCCTCTACAAGTTCACCCACGATGCACACGGGTAATAGTTTCCACTCTACAACATCTTGAGCAAGAACTTAGTAAAAGGCATCCCAAAATGCCTACTCAATTTGTACTTCCAAAACATAAAAGACATGTCGAAGATGTTGGAGGTTTTTGCAGATTGGTTATTTCTTTTTCAGTATATTTCAAAGAAGAAAAGTTCAAATTACTTTCATGTTCTTCATTCAAACAAGATTTTAACTAAAGTTCCCCCTAAATCTCTTTTCATCCTGACATTCTCCACACTTTCGACTCTTTCTCCTTCAATTGGCAATATACTCCACCCCTTAGATCCTACTTTACAAACCAAAACTTACCTTCCTAGCTAAATCCTTTAGCTCCACTTGTCAATGTAATTCACTTAAGAGATTTAAACCTTTTCTTAAACCTTTTGATGATCAATTCCATGTTTGCACTTCGGACTGCAACTTCTTTCATCATCCCTTTCTTCGGTCTCATATACTTTTTGTCTTCAATCACATTCCCATCACCCTACTAGACCCTCATGCAGCACTTCAAGCACTCACTATCGTCTTCCAAGAAGTTTGTCTCTCTTAATTTGAATCACACCACTTAAATCACCTTTTTTGGAAAAGATCCTTCTTTCTTTTCCCTAACCTTAAAATCCAGCAATCCATTTTAGAAAACAAAACTCTTCTTGATGAAATAAATTGGCTTTCTAACCATGTGTTTATCACTGGCTTGGACAAAGCATCCCAAACTCCCATTTTCCTTTGCAAGTATTTAGTACAAAAACTCACCGTTGTCATTTAAATAAACTCTCTTGAGTTTGTACCCTAAACTACTTCACCATTGGATACACTAATATCCATCTCAAACATGCTTGATTCTTTAAAAATTCCTTACTACTCCAACAAGATTCCTTATCTCATGTGCACTTATAAAGCACACAAACACAAATTCCATTGGCTTACAAAGGCTTGATACTGCATCTTCTCTCCTCTCACCAACCTTATGTTGAGAGACCATGCTCAACATCATGTGATTACATGTGCATAGTACTAACACATATAGAGTGCTATAAAGGAAAGAGTTAGATGCTTTAACCCTAACCTTAAATGGGTTTGTATATATTCTACATTTTGAACTAAATCTAGTGTACAGTTAGTCATTTGGGGTGTGCTCTCTAGCTGTGCCCTCTCTCCTCCTCTCCACTCTTTTCCTCTCCCCTCTTCATATTTTGTCATGGTATCAGAGCTCCCTTGTCTTCCACTGAGACATTGAGATCCTTGTGAGAGAGATTGAGTGTTCTCTTCTATTGAGAGAACTTCTGCTTTCTGAATAGAAAATTTTCGTTCATTCCAAGAGAAATTTCTGTCCATACATCTCCATTCTTGAGAGATTTTGTGTAGAGATTTTAGTTTCGATTTGAGAGAAAAGAGAGATTTTAGTTTATCATTTATTTCATTCTTCTTGTCTGAGAGAGAAATAGAGAGATTTCGAGTCTTTTGAGAAAGAGAGCGAACTATTTTCGATAAAAATCAAGACCTAACAGCAAACTTAGCTAACATGCCATGCACTCTCAACATTGAGAGAGATGGATAAGGAGCCACCTCCTATCTTAGATGCATAAGCAAAACTAAGCGGCCAAAGAAAAAGCAATAAGCTCCAAAGAGACTTAATGCTCGACTGACCAAGCTGTAAGAGGATTCAAGCCCTGACTCCATTCAAAGAGTCTGTCCTAGAACTTGGAAACACCTTCATTCTTGAATCTAGGATCATTTTCTTGGTTTTCTGACTCACTATGTCAGTTTCTGCATTTTTTGCCTGGGTGTTGGAACTCAAGTTTGGAGCAACCATTTGCAGATCTATCAGTTTTGGTGGACTCAAGAGGTCCTAAAACTTCTATGTTGCTCATCATTCGCACTCCGGTGGAGTTTACAAACAGCTCTGTTTCCAAAAACGTTTTTCAGCCCGTGTGTTGGACCCAGTGATTGAGACCACAGTTTGTCCCATTGCGTTTCGGACGCCCAAAGACCCCTACCTGTCAATTCTTACGTGATTCGGTGGAGGATTTTTAGAGTTATAGATCTCTGTGTATTCGATTTCGTCTCTTGTTATGCATTTTTCATTCTAAGGTTTTGAAACCTTAGATTTATGCCACATGGCAGTGGATAAGTGTTGACTCCCATTTCTCACTCATCGGTTGGGATTTTGGAGTTCTGACAGAAGAGAGATATTTGCAGATTTTCTTGTTGAGTATGATTATGCAATGGTGCCCATGTTTCGAGGCATCTCAAGTTCTATTTTCAGTAGCGGTCATTACCGTGGGACCATGATTTCTTGGGCATACCTTATGCATATCACTCTGGTTGCAGTTTGAGCAGTGTGCGCTCATTCGTGGTGTGCATTGGGTTGCAGTGATGATTTATAGGCCATTTGGATGCATTGTGGTCCTTATTAGATGCGCTGATAGGCCCAAATTACCTTGTGGGATGCTATTTTTATGGACGCTTTGCACATGGATGCTATTTTATGCTAAGGGACAGCTTTGACACATTGTAGGTGATGCACTGATAGTGCTATGCTCTCTTGGATGAGATATTATTGATGCATATGCTAGTGGATGGTGTTTATGCTTGAGTCATTTGGCACTTATTGGCATTTTGGATTGCCATTGCAGTTGGCATTTTCTTTTGGGCCAGATTTGCTCATATGGATGCATAGTACATGCACATGAGTCAGCTGCATCTTTTGATGCTTTGAGCTTTGATTTTCGGTGATATTTCAGTCTATTGTGGCATACACATTTGGATGCACCTAGTATTTGGTGTGATTCTCTCTTGCAAGCACTATCATTTGGGATTTTGCTTTATTTGCATCATGGCATCCTCTTCCATGTCTAAAAAGGAGTTTTTCAGCATTAAAAAGTTTGATGGGACAAACTTTTCTTTGTGGAAAGAACAGATAAGGGATGTGCGTATTCAAAAGAAGCAGATTAAACCCTTGGCAGGGATTGAAGCTAAGCGTGCAAATATGTCTGAGGATGATTGGAATGAGTTGGACACATTAGCAAAGTCTACTATTAGACTTCATCTTGCAGAGTCAGTTTATTTCACAGTAGTAAATGAGCAAACTACGGAAGATTTGTGGAAGAAACTGTGTACCACTTATGAGAAGGAAACTACCTCTAATAAAGTTTACATCATGAAGAGGTTGTTTGAGCTGCAAATGAAGGAAGGGGTCTCCATTGCTTCTCACTTGAATGAATTCAATATTATTTTCAGCCAACTTCAGGCTTAGAAGATGAATTTTGGTGTGGAGACTAAGGCAATATTTCTCTTATGTTCATTGCCATCCTCATGGGATACCTTCCGTACAGTTGTCAGTAACTCTGCACCTAGTAAAGTACTAAAATTTGATGATGTTGTGGGTAGCTTGTTGGCTGAGGAGATTAGACGGAAGTCTATGGATGGCAACAAGCAGGATGCAGCCTTAAATGTGCAAAGGGGTAGATCACAATTCAGGGGGAAGTCCCAAGAAAGAGGGAAGTCTCGTACCAAATCCAGGGCACGGAACATTGAGTGTTACCATTGTGGCAAGAAGGGCCATATGAAAAAGGATTGCTACAAGCTGAAAAGAGAGCAAAAGGATAAGAAAAAGAATGCAAATTGGGGTGCAAATCAAAAGCAAGAGAGTCCAAGGGAGGACAAAGGAAAAGTGAAGATCGAGGAGATCAATACAGTCACACATGATAGTGACAATGACGTTCTCTTCATGTCTAGTTTATCTGCAGAGTTGCTTACCACTTCAGATGATGCATATTCCCAGGATTGGATTTTGGATTCTAGTGCTTCATTCCATGTTACTCCCCATAGGGAATGGTTCTCCACTTATGACAGTTGAAAGACAGGTTGTGTGCATCTTGGAAATGACTATGCATGTGACATCGTCGGAGCAGGTGACATAAAGTTTTCTTTTGCAAATGGGTCTGCATTTATTTTGAAACATGTGAGACATGTGCCTAAGTTGACCAAGAGTCTTACTTCAGTGGGTCAGCTAGATGATGTTGGTTTTCATACCACTTTTGTCTTTCAGAGTTGGAAAATTCAGAAGGGCTCTATGCTTTTGGCCAGGGGTGCCAAGTGTGGGACTTTGTATCCCTTACATGTATCAGGGGTATTTGATCATGTTGTTGCAATAACCGAGCAGCCAAGCACTTCTTTGTGGCATTGCAGGTTGGGGTACATGAGCCAGAATGGAATGAAACTCTTATGCCGTTTGGGTTATGTACCACATTTGAGTTTAAAAGCTTGATTTGGTGCATTCAGACGTATGTGGTCCCATGCCTACACGGTCATTAGGCAAGGCTGAATACTATGTGACATTCATTGATGATGCAACTAGGAAAGTGTGGGCTTATGCTATAGCTCAGAAGAGTGATGTGTTCCAGGTATTTCAAAAATGGCTCGCCTTGGTTGAGAATCAGTCAAGTAGAACGCTTAAATGCCTACGGAGGTGGAGAGTATCTCTCTCATGACTTTCAGCATTTCTGTCATACACGTGGGATTAAGAGGGAGCTCACATCCCCTCATACTCCAAAGCAAAATCCAATTGTAGAAAAGATGAACCGTACCATTCAAAAAAGGTTGCAATGCATGCTTTCCAATGCAAGTCTTTCTGGTGGTTTTTGGGCTGAGGCAATGAAGATTGCAGTGCATGTGATCAATAGATCACCTAGTAAGAGTTTGGATGGTGGTATTCCTGAAGAGGCATAGAGTGGCAAGAAGCCTCTTACTCTCATTTGCGTATATTTGGGTGTGAGGCATATGCACATGTGCCAAAAGAGCTTCGAAAGAAGCTAGATCCTAAGTCTAGGAAATGCATCTTTCTGGGTTATGGTGAAAGTGGAGAGATGGGCTATCATCTCTGGGATCTAGAAGCAAAGAAGATCATACGCAGCCATGATGTAGTCTTCAATGAGAAGAAGATGCATAAGGCACCCATGAGGGATGTGGAAATGAGGAGAATCACTTTTTTCAGGATGTGAATCCACCTACATGTGTTGAAAGACAGCAAGCTGTCCATGCACCAAATGTGCAAGAAATGGTACCACCAAATACTCCCACAGGGTAGAGATGGATCATCTATTGGTGGAAATGATGAGCCAAATGTGGCTGATATGCAGGTGGGACAGCAAGCTGAAATGCCCTTGAGAAGATCATCTAGAGTGTCTAGACAGCCTGATAGGTTTGTTCCAGGGGTAGACTATGTGATGCTTACTGATTATGGGGAGCCTTCTTGCTACAGAGAGGCTATGATACGCAAGGATCGACACAAGTGGGAGTATGCTATGCAATCAGAGATGAGTTCACTTATGAAGAATAAGACTTAGGACTTGGTTTCTTTGCCACATGGAAAGAAAGCATTGCCATGTAAATGGGTCTACAAAATGAAGGTCACAAGTGATGATGTGCCTAGGTACAAGGCCCATTTGGTCGCTAAAGGATTCAAGCAAGAGAAGGGTGTGGACTTTGATGAGATATTCTCTCCAGTTGTGAAGATGACCACACTTAGATGCATGCTTGGACTAGTGGCATCCGAGGATATGAAGCTTATGCAGATGGATGTCAAGATAGCTTTCTTGCACGAGGATTTACATGAGGAAATTTACATGGTGCAACCGAAAGGCTTTGAAGAAAAGGGCAAAGAGCATTTAGTTTGCAAGCTAAAGAAGAGTCTCTATGGTCTTAAGCAAGCGCCTAGAGAATGGTATCAGAAGTTTGATGCTTTCATTCGGTCCCAGGGTTTTAGAAGGAGTGAAATTGATCACTGCCTCTACACTAAAAGGGCTAAAGATAATAGCCTGATAATCCTGGCACTATATGTGGATATGCTATTGGCTAGCAAGAATACTTATGAGCTAGATGCATTAAAGGCCAAGTTGCATGAGGCCTTTGATATGAAGGATTTGGGACTTGCAGGTCATATTCTTGGTATGCGCATCACGCACGATCGGAGTAGGAAACTCCTTTGGCTTTCACAAAAAGAGTATATTACAAAAGTATTGCATCATTTCAATATGGAGGGGGGGAAGGCAGTAAGTACTCCATTGCCTCCATATGTGAAACTGAGTCATACAAATAGTCCCAAATCAGATGAGGAAAGGGCCATGATGGCCAAGGTTCCTTATGCATCAGCAGTTGGGAGTCTTATGTATGCTATGATAGCTACTAGACCAGACATTGCATTTGCAGTGGGAGTTGTTAGCCGGTATATGGCTAATCCAGGAAAGAGGCATTGGTAGTTAAGTGCATCATGAGGTACATGAAGGGTACCAAGGAGATGTGCATCTGCTTTGGTAAAGGAGACATGCGTGTACTTGGGTACACAGATTCAAACTATGCAGGGCATGTGGATAGTAGGAGATCCACTTCTGGTTATGTGTTCACCTTTGCAGGTGGTGCAGTGTCGTGGATGTCTCGCACACAGAAGTACATTGCTCTGTCTACCACAGAGGCTGAGTATGTTGTAGCCACAGAGGGTTGCAAGGAGGCTATATGGCTTGATCAGCTAGTGGGAGATTTGGGGATTCATACAGGTGTATTCAGCTAGCACAGAATCCGGTCTTTCATGCAAAGACCAAACACATTGAGGTCAGGTACCATTTCATCAGGGAGGTACTTGAGGACAAGTGCATAGAGCTTGTCAAGTTCATACAGATGATAACCCTGCAGATATGCTGATGAAGAGTCTACCTAGTCAGCGGTTTGAGTATTGTCGTGTATTGATGGGCATTGGTGGATAGTATGCTCACTGGTTGCTCTCCCTTAAAGGCACATTGTCCTTTAAGTGGGAGGTTGTGGGGGTTAAAGGTCACTGTGCCTTTACCCCGATTATGTACAATACTCAAACACATATATAAATGAATGAAAAAGAAGATTAGGGTGGTTCTGCGTACCACTCTCCCTTCTCATTCTTTTATCATCCTCTTGGGCCCATGTAGCTCCAAGACACCATCCTTGCTCTATGGACTTGCCACTACTATCGATCAAATCACATCACTTAACCAGCGGTAGCATATTGTTAGCCAATTTGTTAATATCCCTTCAACTCATCATATGAAGCAAAGTATGGTAGCCCATACTGCATGAATCAGCTCATTGCTCTCCATTCCATTGTGGTTGCAAACTGCTCCTTTTGGTGTTTTTTCCTTCCGAAATCTTCCCAAGAAAGATCTTTTCAACTCATCATATGTAGCAAAGTGTGGTAGCCCATACTGCATGAATGAGCTCCCAGCTCTCCCTTCCATTGTGGTTGTAAACTGCTCCTTCTTTACCTCATCTACTAATCCCTTGAAACCGCTTGCAATCCATCCTGCCCTACATGACTGTCAAGGTCTTATCCTTTCTTCCCTTTGAACTTTATGGCTTTCACAATTGGATTTGGTTTTTAATGATGATAGGTGGTGGGGCCAGGTTGTCTCCTTCTTAGTTGAGGTGGTAATGGATTGAACAAATTTCTTCGTGTTGCAATACAAACTCTTGCTCTACTAAATAAGATCCATAGGTAGTTCTAATGAAAACTTTAGATGGTGATGCCAAGGTCAAGCTTGGATTTTCTTCCTCCACTTCTAAATACTCCAAATTCTGAGTAGAATCCATAGAAGATCCTTGAACTCTACTTAGCACATAGTCGACATCCTCACTACTTTCTCCATCTTGTTGTTGTTGGAGGTCGATTTGACTCGAGGCTTCAGACCTAACTCTCACCTTGGTGAAATAGGTGTGGCCTCTTTCGGTAGGCATCTCCTGTTCTCTTGTGTCCGACATTTGCTACCCGATCCTCCATGAAGGCAATGATCACCCTCAGCCAGAATTCGATCGGAGCTTGTCTGATCTTCTTTTATTGTGTTACCTCTCACATTAATTTCTTGTAAATCTCCCACCTTTCATCAGTTCCCTTCCAAGATGGAAGCAACCTCTTCATCATTTATTCGCACCTAGACATCTTTCCTTCATTGTCATTCTCCTTTGCCAATTTCATCAAGATCTTCATCAATACTTGATTTGCTCTTTCTGCTTGCCCATTCCCTTGTGGGTTGCAAGCCTGCGTCTGCTTTGCCTTGCTCTCTTTCTTCATTGCCTTGCCTCTGCTTTCACACATCTTGCTAGCACTTTTCAACACATGACACGTGCTTTGTGTCATCCAACAAATATGTGGTGCTTTTACATTCACTCTATGTGTGCAAGGTAAATAGCCATTTTTTAGATGGCCAAGTGATGGTGCGTTGTGCTACAGTAGCAAAGGATTGCAAGTTTTATGCCATGAAGGGTGAGTGCTGGAGTATGGAGGGGCGCATTACTTAGAAATGAAATGAAAATCAAGGAAAGAAAGAGGGTGCATTACTTTCTTTCAAAACGAATTTGAAAGAAAGTTCTCTTGCATTACCTAGCCTCTGTGGACAATTGGAAATATACAATCAATTGCAAACAATTGCAAGTCGTATGCCATGAAGAGTGAACACTAGGGCAAGGAGGCATGGTACTTAGAAATGAAATGGAAAGAGAGAGTGCACAATGAATTAGAAAGAAAGTTCTTGTATGCAAGTCCCTTGCCCTTCTCCTGGTCCCAATGCAGGTCCCTTACCTTCATCCTAGAGTGGCTAAGGTGGTTGTTGAGGTTGTGTCCATTGTGTTGCTCTTGGAGCTCAGGCTATGTTGTCCCATATCTTTGACTTGCAAGGGTGGTTCCACTGGCTACTTGGGGTTGGGCCTTGGTAAATTGTCAAAGAGTCCCTCCAACACACTCGTCTATGGTGGTGGTTGACTAGGGAACTCTTCATCCCTTCATGCTAGTAGGTACAAATGGGGCTGATGTGGCTTGTTCATTATTTGATTGTGTTCAGTCTTGTGACCTAGTCCTAAATTTACATGGCCGTTGTCTTCACCCAGTTCATCTTTGCTCCACTAGTGGCCTTGAGCGGCTTTTAAGACCAATACCCTAGGCAAGCATGTGTCAAGGGTCTTCAATTTGATGCATTTGGAGAGGAACCAAAAGAAATTGTTTGCCTTCACATCCTTGTCCTTGTTGATCGTGTACCCCTATCCTAGTAGCCAAGCATCTTTATAGACTTCATTTGAGAATTCTTCGTTCTCTATTGGTAGGCTAAGAATCAAGGCCACTTCGGCATCCACCTACCTTCCCTTTACCTGGAAGGTCTTCATTGCATTGTCATAAGTATTGATGGCCTCGACGGACACTTTATGGTTGAAGGCAGCATTCTAAGGAAGCTCAATAGAATCTTGTAGGCTTGTGAAGCTCACCAATTGATGGTTGTTGCCACCAGCAGCCAATCTTATGTCGGTCTGCATGGGTGTCAAGGCCCTTCGGCTTCTCAACCACTGCTTGGGTGGTGGTGCTTTGCCCTTCTAGATGCCCTTTCATTTCTCTAGGTTGGTGACCATTCGGTTGGATATCTAAGAAATGTGGAAGGCGGTAGTGAGGGCACGATCTTATGTTGTCTAAAGAGTTTGAATGAGAAAATGACCCCAAAATCTATGGAAGGCTTATGTAGTGGGGTGTTTAGGGTTCCCTTCCACATTTGTCCATTAGCTATCAGATTATTGCCACCCTTACTCCCATCCTTTCTAGCATTATATCGCTCCTTCTTCTTTTTTTGTGGAAAAGAACAACTTTATTATAGTAATTTAAAAGGAAAAAAAAGAAATTACAAAGCAGTGTGATAGTTCTAGCATTCCTCTTCTAAGTACAAAATTTTCCTTACAACCAGCAGAGTCTGGCCAAGGCTTTACAGGCTTTGTCTTTAGCCAAAAGATACCATCATCCTTTGAATCTCCTCCATGTAGCTTGCTATCGGTATTCTACCCTTAGGCAGACTCTAGCATTTTTGAACCTCTAGATGACAGATAGTATGGCAGCCCTCAAAGGCTGTATTGATTGGAAAGTAAGTTCATTGTGCCTCCCTCTGTCTCCAAGAAGTGCCGTTCTCCAATGGAACTTGATGTCCACATTCAAGCTAATCAGTTTCTTCTCCATTGCCGTCCACAGTTCCCGAGAGATGGGGCACTCCCATTGCAGGTGCATATGTGTTTCTGTGAATCTGCCATAGAGTGGGCACTCCGGGGTATGTAGGGGTTCCATTTTGAGAGCCGCGCTCTTATTGGAAATTTATCTATCACTATCCACCACAAAGTAGTACGTTAAGTCTGTAGGATTGAGTGGCATCCCACACTCCGGGGGTATGCGGTGGTTCCATTTTGAGAGCCGCACTCTTATTGGAAATTTATCTATCGCTATTCGCCACAAAGTAGTACGTTAAGTCTGTAGGATTGAGTGGCATCCCACACTCTCCTTAGTCTAGCCAACCATCTGCCAATCCCGTCCCTTGAGGCATGGAACTTCCATTGCCTACGAGCCACTAGTGCGCCTATTGCTTCCTTCATACCCCTAAAGTCACTATAGCGCATACGGTTGAGAGGCTTGCCTATGGGGCTGATAAATCCTTTGAAGTCCCATGCCCCTCTAAACAGATTACTTGTTGGCCAATTGGTCTTGATCCTTTGGATGGTGCTGTTTACTAACTGTTTTTCTCTGTTGCTGAGGTCGAACTCCTTAGCGATCTATTCAAGACTCTTCCACGTGGTTCCACCTTGGTCCCAAATCTTCCTATCTATTTTAAGACCCTTCTTTGAGATTCACACAACTAGTCTAGGATTCTCGTGGACTACTGTAGGGCCATCCAAGAGAGCCCAGTTTGCTAGCCATAGAGATCTACCAAGTGACGCGTCTCCGTATAGACTTTGTAGCCTGATCCAGGTGACTGCTCTCGTCTTCATCTTCCATATCTGAAGAAGCTTAGACAGGAGCTCCGATTGGGGTACTTTGACCTTCAGGTTTGAAAGGATAATGTCCTACCATAGTGCTCTTACACCCTTTGGTGCATTCTGGATGATCAATGCTCGTGCTATCCATGCCCAGCGTTGCTCACTGCCTAGCTGGAGCAATGTTTTTGCACATAGTGTTTCGTTCTTAGTCTTCATGTTTGTTAGACTTATTCCTCCTTCTTTGGGAGAGAAGAGCAGCTCTTCTTTGAATGCCGGCCATCTTCCTTCCCATACCAAATCCAAGATGCATTTGTTGACCTCTTTTAGGCATGCATCCGAGAAGAGAAGCATCAACAACACATAGACCATCAGTGATTCTAGTATGTGTTTTGCAACTTTTAGTCTTCTTGTGAAGGAGAGCTTCTTTCCTTTCCACTTTTCAAATTTGACTCTTATCTTTGGGAGGGACCAATCGAACTTGCTTCTTAGGGTGATCCCTACCCCTAAAGGGCATCGTAAGTATCTAATGATCTACCTAGGTGGCACCCAATTTGATAGTACTCAGTTTGTCCAATCTGGTCTTGGCCCCCAGGCAAGCCACAATGCTTCATTTTTGCTATTGTTGACTCTCGAGTTTGATAAGACAATGAATTTATTGAATATCTCCATAAATCTACTTACATTTATTTTGAAAGCTTCTAAGAAGCTTGTGTTGTCATTCGCAAAGAACTGGGTGTAGAGTTTAGAGTTCTTTGGTAGGCTCATGCCCTTGATTAGTTCTCTATTCATTTGATAGTCTAGATGATAGAGCACGGGTTTCGTGGTCACAACAAACAACAGAGGGGCTAGTGGGCACCCATTCCTTACTGATCTCTGAAGTTTGAACTTCTGATAGTGATAACCATTGTTTGAGATGGCTGCCCATGCATTTGTTAATAGCATTTTGGTAAGTCTACAGAATCCTACCCCAAACCCAAGTGCATGCATTGTTTGGAGTATGAAGTCCCAGCTTACTATGTCGTATGTCTTCTCCAGGTCCACCTTCATCATAACATATCTTCCTCCGCTTCCCATTGCGTAGTCCAGTGCCAACGTGGCATTTAGAACTGCATCTTTGATATTCCTACCCACCACAAATCGGTATTGAGAAGGGTGGATTAGTCTATTCAAGAGGTGTTTGATTGAGAAGGGTGGATTAGTCTATTCAAGAGGTGTTTGATCCGATTTGCAAGTAGTTTCACTAGAATCTTGTAAATGGTGTTTAGCATTGTCAATGGCCTCCACTGGCTGGGGTGGAGCTTGTTGTGGCCTTTAGGAATTAGTTTGATAACTCCTGTATTGATACTACAAGGCATTTCCTCCTGTTGATACACCCACTATATTAGTTTCACTATTTCATTCTTGCATGTGTCCCATTAGATCGCTCCTTGTCATGGAACCATTGCCATTTAATGTTGCACTTTTTTGGGAATCCATGGATTGATTTGGCACTTCCTTCAATCATGATTTCACCTAAGTGTACCGATAATCATGATTTGATGTTAACGGCCACTTGGAATTGGTGCCCATCAGGTGGCTCCTTGTGGCTACCTTGGGGAGTTCTACCCCAAAAAATTGTGCTTCTAGCCAAAATCACTTGATCTTTAGCCCATTGATTCATTTCCTTCTAGGTCTTTAAAAGTGATGGTCCCATTCTTCTAGCACTTTGAATTTGGTATAGTCCAATCCACAACCGATGGATGTTTTTCTTCCCCACTTCTAGTGGGGTGTTGTACAAAAGTACTAGCATGCCTTCTTTGAATGGCCTTTCTTGATGTGGCATTCATGCACACCTTTCTCCTCCACTGAACTATGCTTTGTGACTAGGCTACCCTCAATCACAATTGGTCCATCTTGGACAATTGGACCAAGGGATTCTTCTTAGCCATTCATATGTTGAATGGCTACCCTTACACTTGGCATAAGGATTTGACTACCATGATTGCTTGTAGATCAAATGCCAACTAGAAAGGAGTGTGCTTCATCACAACTTTGACTACCATTCGGTTGGCCCATACTATCATTCAGAGCTTGTCATCGTAATCATGTTGGTGCTTGTTCACAATTTTGTAGAGAACCTTCTTGAGCACTTTTTTTGTCATTTTAGCTCCCTTGGGTAGTACGCTATCAATTTTTCTTGTGTTGGATTGGTAATTCCTTCATCATGACTCAATCATCAAATTAACAAAGTGAATACCTTGGTGTAAACATGAGCTCTATGAGGCATTCAATTCTACATATGATATTATCATACCAAACCCTGCAGTATTATGGGCTTTATTGTCTTGGAAGGCTTCTGCTTTCGCCCATTCAGTGACCTAATTGGTTGCCACCATGAAGTATTTGTTTCTTCTTGGATGGGTTTGACTTTAATGGACCAATGAAATCCAATCCCCACTTTGAAAGGGTTCCCATGTTTAGGTCGGCTGCAATGGCATTTAGTCTTGGAAGGTCAGCCTCCCCACCTATTGTCATGCATCACATCTCTGCATTGTTTGAAAGTATTGTGTAGATGGTTCTCTTCCATAGTCTAGCAATTTGGATTTTTTTTATTGTGACTTTGGTGGAAAAATGATCTCTAGCCACACCTTGATGTGCTCCATCCTTAATGATTACTCTTTTCTGCAGAAAGATGGGATTGTGTCCCTCCCTTTTGTACAAGTGCCTACCTATCAACATGTAGATTTGAGTGCAATTCTTTGCTTGTGAATGCATCTTGGAGAAATAATGCCATGGAGAGGTACTACATGATTTCTTCGTGATTATCTCCATAGGTTGACACTTGCTCACAAATTGTGTTAAAGTGTTGTGGAAGGGTTGAGAAATCTCACAAGCATGCATGTGTAGTAGGGTATGAGGCATCCATGTTAGAATTAGTGTTAGGAATGCCAATTAACATACATAACGGGAAGTTTGGAAAGGATTCGAGTACTTTTGGTTATGGAATTATAGCAAAATGTATTGTATGATGATATTGATGTTAACATTTAAAGAAAGAGGCCAAACCATTGGTTTATTCATGGATATCTTAAGATTAAGCTACTACATGTAAACCTTGAAATTTTGGTTTTTTCATGTCCTAGTTCATAAAGAGTTCTATGGTTTTCTATGGGCAGACATATGTTGGACTTACAATAAGGATCATAGTCAAAAGTATATGAATATTAAATAAAAATTTAAAACTTAGCTTGTTGCATAGCCATGCTAGGAATCAAATCATAAACCTCTATCTCTACAGCCCATGTCCAAGACATGGTGCTACCTATTAAACTTGGCTTATATTAGGTTCCACTTCGTATTGAGTTAGAATTTTTGGTAGCAGAATTTGTATGGTCACTTCCAACTAGCCTCTTATGTGTTAATTTGGTGCATTGATGGATCAAATGGATGGGGTATCATGCCGATGTGATGTAAAAAATATTCAAATTACTAACATAGACAATTAAATGTGTTTATGATGTGGTGTTTTGATAGGATGACTCAATTTGTCCATGTGGCACTATGGGATGATGATGTGGCATAATTTGGTGTCAAATCTAGATTGCTAATATGTTCGATTACTTTTAAAAATCCCATGTTATAGTATTAGCTAGTTAGTAATCTATTAGGTTAGGTTAGTAATATTCAATTTGCCACTTAGCAATCCAATGTGAGATGGAGGTGTTGGATCTGATCGATCAATCTTGAGAGTGATACCAATCCAATGAATAGTCTGGTTTTTCCACTTGGAGTTTTGAGGTTCGGTGATGACAAATGATACACACCCAATTTACTAATGTCATCCATAGGGAATCCACTCGGTTTTGGGGCCATCAATGGAACCAATATATACATATTTTACAATTTGCCTACAACAATACCTATTATAGTGCTAGTGTCAAATCCAGTTTTGAGATTGTGTATGGTCAACCCCTTTCTACCCCTCTGACATGCCTTAAGCACTAGGTAGAAGCAACTGACCCTTTCACTAATGACTTCACCACTAGTATCTTAGAGATTGTTCGCAAAAAATTTAGCATGCACATCTTGTATACACCACATCAGCTAATAAGGGTAGAAAGCAAGTTGTTTTCAAGGAGTGCAACAAGTCATGCTTGGGATTAAGAAAGGCAACTCAAGAGTGTAGAGACTAATCCAATTATTAAAATAGCACCCAAGATTTATAAGCCTTTTAACAAAATATGAAGAGGGGAGAGGAGAAGAGTGGAGATGAGGAGAGAGGGCACAGCTAGAGAGCACACCACAAATGAATAATTGTACACTAGATTTAGTTGAAAATGTAGAATATATACAAACCCATTTGGGGTTAGGGTTAGGGCATCTAACCCTTTCCTTTATAGCACTCTATTGGGTTAGTGCTATGCACATATGATCACATGATATTGAGCGTCAACTCTCAACACCTTCCCTCAAGATTAACATCATGAAGTAGGCCTTCTTTCAACACGATGATTCTGGGGAATCGAAGAAGAACTGAGCATTACATTCCATCACACCCCTTTAATAGGAATGTCCTTACTCTCTGTCAAACCAAGAGCTAGTCGGTGTTTCTCAAAAAGCTCTTTACCGAGTGGTTTGGTAAAGATGTCTGCAACATTCTCTTTGCTATCACAATGCTGCAGTGTGATGTCACCAAGTAACACTCTTTCTCTGATGAAGTGCTCTCTGACATCAATGTGCTTTGTCCTAGAGTGATATACTAGATTCTTGGCCAATGCTTGAGCCGATTGGTTATCACAGTATATTGTTGTTGGCTTTGATTCATCAAAGTAATCTATTTTTAACAATAGTCTTCTAAGCCATATAGCCTCACATGCACCTGTAGTGAGTGCCCTATATTATGCTTCAGTCGAAGACAAAGAAACAGTTGGTTTTTGTTTGACCACCATGATATAGCACCTTGACCAAGATAAATGCATATCCCTGTGTGGATCTCCTAGTCTCATGATCTCCGGCATAGTCACTGTCACAATATCCATGCAACTGTGGATGACTTCCTCTATATGCTATCCCAAACTGTCTTGTACCTCTGATGTATCTCAAGACTCTTTTGGCTGCATTCCAGTGAGACTGTTTTGTATTTTCCATAAACTATGCTAGTGAGCTTACTGCATAACAAATATTTGGCCGTGTGATAGTCAGGTATATAAGAGATCTGATGAGCTGCCTGTAGTACCTGCCATTGACTGTAGGCTATTCTGAATCTTTTGTAAGTTTGAAACTCTGTTCCATGGGAGTGGCTACAATTTTGCAATCAGCCATATGAAACTTGTTTAGGAGATTGTCAACATACTTGAGCTAACTCATTAATGTGCTATCTGAATCTCTCCAGAACTCAATTCCAAGACAATAGTGCATAAGTCCAAGATCTTTCATGTCGAACTCTATAGATAAGTCTTGTTTTAGCTTTCTGATGAAGCTATACTTGCTTCCGGTCAGAATCAAATCATCTATGTATGAAAGTGCAATAGTAATGTCTTCCCCTTGAACTTTGTACTAGAGAGTATGATCTGCATTGGACTTCATGTATCCCAAATCAGCAAAATGCTTATTAATTATGTTGTACCAACCTCTGGGGGCTTGCTTTAAGCCGTAGAGACTCTTCTTGAGATAGCAAACCTTATTCTCCTTTCCTGGTTCAACATAACATGCTGGTTGTTGCATGTAGACTTCCTCGATTGAGAAATGCATTCTTGACATCGAGCTGGTATACATTCCATCTGCTAAGTGTCGCTAGTGATATCAAGAACCATATGGAATCCATCTTTGCTACTAGGGTATAAGTCTCATCATAATCTTGACCATATTGCTGTGCAAATCCTTTTGTAACTACTCTGGCTTTGTATCTTTGAATACTTCCATCTAGATTGTACTTCACTTTGTATACCCATTTGTTTGTCTCTGCCTCTGCCTCTGCCTCTGCTTCTGTCTGAAGCTGTGAATGCTTGATCATTAGAATGACCTTTACGTGCTTGAATGGCTTGAGTCCTGAGTTCTTCACCAAGTAACACTAACTAAAGTTCTTCCAATGTTAGAATTTGTCATTGAATGGCAATACTCTGGACTAGATTCTCATCTCCCTCTCCTAGTCCATTCAAGATGACTTGAACCATTTCTGCTGGGTTCATAGTCTCTCCTGTTGCTACGAGTTGATTGGTGTAGTCTTTGATCCAGAGTACATAAGCATGACCGGTTTCGCCTGTTGTTTCGAAAACTCTGGTTGATTTGGTTTCTCAGTGTGAGAATCCTGGAAGTGTTCTTGGACTTGTAGAGTGCTGTGAACATATCCCATGCTTCTTTGGATGTCTTGACTGTGTTGAGATGTCCTAGCATGACATCTTGCACATTTAACTTGATCAGATGATATGTGTACTTATCTTTCTTATCCCATTCTGTCTATGCTTGGGCAATGGCAGGATCTGCTACAGGTGTGAAAACTATTTGTGCAGCAGTTGGTGATCCTGCTGTAGATCCCACTGCTGGTGCTGTGAGACAATAGGTGGACTAGAGCTACTGCTGGCTAGATCGTCCAATGGTCTAGGTGTAGATCCATCGACATACTCCCATTTGTCCTAAAGTACAAGAATGGTCTCCATTCGCTATTTCCATGTGCCTAATTGGAGTTGTTTAGCTTAGCAAATGCCTCCAAAGAGATTGCTAGTCGTAGACATGGTGCAAGAAATATACTCAAAGTGTCATAAAAATCAATGTCTAAATCAACTGCAAAACAATGATTGTGGCAAGTAATCTGAACTACCGGTGAAGGTAGAACTGCAATATATAAATTCGATCTGAATTACAAGGCTTGTGGAAAATGATGCCAGGAATAGCCAAGAGGCTTTACAAGGCTGATGTGCACAATGCCGTGAAATAGCCGAATAGGCTTTACAATGATGGCATGTGTGTATGAAATCAAATCATGTGCCCATTGAACAATCGGCAATGCCTCCAAACACTCTGAAGTTGGCTCACTGAACTGATGAACGTCAGATTTCAGGTAATGTGATGATGTGAAACTATATGTGAGCATAGGGACTAAGGTACTAGTCAGGAATTTCGGGCATGGCTTAGATTGGCAACTTGGGGAGTTCAAAGCATCCCCTCTATGGCAATCTAGTCTACTCTGATCTAGATCTATACCAACTGTCTATCAATGAAAGAACAACAAATAATTTCTTTTATTTGGTTCTTTTTAAGTATTGGGCTTGTACCAAAATGTGTGCATGATGTGACGAGCGCATAGAGCACAAAAAATTAATCGTTTTTTTCTTTTTGGAGCGCCCTCAAATTTTTCCTAGATCAAGAGATACGACTTGATCTAGGTGGAGGGGCAAAAGGAGTGCAAATGTGCTCAATGATGATGTGGCAGTCAGGGGGTCACATGCAGTGACTGTGCCTAGCAGGGACTTTGCTTGTGGAGCCCTGTGCTAAGGTGGCAGTAGTGGTCACATGAAGTGCCTGTGGAGCACTATGTGTGCCTGCAAAGGGTCAGTGCCACATGGCACTAATGAGGTGGCAACTGACTAGACTTTGACTTCTTGGGTGGAATGCTGATGTGGCACCTATGACTGGACTTGCCTACGTGGCAATAGTGATGTGGCAAGTGGATAAGGTCCACCTAGGCAATTAATGTGGTAGTTGGCATGGATGCCACGTGTCTAGATAAGGTGATGATATGGCACTGGTGAGGCCACTGCTGATGTGGCAGGGCATGATGTGGCCTTGCCTACATGGCACTGTGGATAAGACTGCCCCGACTTGATCACACTTTGGTGTGTAGTAACCTTGACCTTGAGGATAAACTATCCTCCACGTGTCACCATCTGGGGCACCGAAATCTTTTGGAGATTTTGCTGAGATTCTATTGAATGAAGGTTTCTATCGATTGGCTGAAGGCATGCATTTGAAGCTATAGCATCCCGTTTGGACGAGGCGTCGCTAGTGGAGACACAGGTCAGACGATGGCTGACTGTTCGAGTATGTCGTAGTGGCGCTCAGGTCGGCTATGGTCGAAGGCCGTTTGCAACAATACATGATAGCGTTGGAGCCTGGCTTCCATGGGTGTTGTAGCTTGGGCGTTGCAGGGTTGAGTGCGTGCGGTGGCTGGTAGTCATTGGAGTCAACCCGCATCTGTTGTTGTAGCTGTTGGAGAGGCGGATCGATGTGCTTTGAAGCTCTGGCTATAGACAAGCTGGTGGTTGAAGACGGTAGATGCTCGTTGAAGTAGGCAGACGAGTTGGGAACCGTGGCGACGTTGTGAAGGTTAGTCGCTGTAGTCAGTCCGTGAATGGAGTTGAAAGGGGCTACGGATGGCCAATGAGCCCTTGAGCTCATTGAGCCTTAGAAGATCCTTGCTAAACGAGAAACACACTGAGCTTGTGTCAAGCCAGGATCTGGAGACTGCTCTTTCGAAAACGAGAAAGAGACTAGAGAAATTGACCAAGCAACTCGACGAGGCGCACCATGTTGTGGCCTCTGAAGCTCTTGCAGTCCAAGAAGCAATCTCTGCAGGAGGGACCTAGTGGCCTACGAAATGATTGCGCCACAGCAGAAGAGCAGGGAGCTTGGCTGTCATTTGGGAGAGCAACCGAGAGTTGCTAGAGCATAAGAAGCCCGTGAATGCTCGTGTCTTTGTGGATTCCTCTAACAATGAAAGATTGTAGAGAAGGAACAAGAACCTTTCTCTCTCACATAATCTCTCTCTCTCAATCAAAGGAAGCAATCTCTCTCTCTCTCTCTCTCTCTCTCTCTCTCTCTCTCTCATAAAGAGAATAAGGAAATGAACGAAAAATTTCTCACATGAACGAAATCGTATGGCGAAAATTTCTATTAAAGAAATGGAAGGTGGTCTATTACTGGAAGTCGACTCTCACAAAGAACACTCAAGAGAACTCTCAATCTCACAATCTCTCTCACACTCTCAAGAATCGCAATGCCTTAGCAGAAGGCAAGGGAGCTCTGATACCATGACAATATGAAGAGGGAAGAGAAGAAGAGTGGAGAGGGCACAGCTAAAGAGCACACCACAAATGACTAACTGTACACTAAATTTAGTTGAAAATGTAGAATATATACAAACCCATTTAGGATTAGGGTTAAGGTTAGAACATCTAACCCTTTCCTTTATAGCACTCTATTGAGTTAGTGCTATGCATATATGATCACATGATGGTGCTATGCACATCTGATCACATGATGTTAAGGGTAACTCTCAACACCTTTCAAGGTACTCCAAAATATGAATAGCAATGCATGATCTGATCACATGATGTTAAGGGTAACTCTCAACACCTTTCAAGGTACTCCAAAATATGAATAGCAATGCATATCACCTAGAATTGCCTGACCATCACATCTCATTCCATGTTCATTTATTGAGAACTTTTTGAGCAAAGTTGCCTACTAGGCAAATCCTAGAATATGTCCCTTTACTCCGAGACAAGACTTAGCTTTTAGAGCCCAATCGCATCATAGATAGACAATTTACCTAGACCCAAAACCAATACCCGACCTATCTTGTCGCTTTCAAGCACCATCCTATCAAAGACGCTAAATGGATGCCTAAAAGATTATACTAGAGTTAGCTCCAAATTTTTGGCTAGCATGCAATTGCAAATTCAAGAAAGAGAAATGTTATGATACTTCCAATTACTCTGATATTTCTACTATTTTCAAAGAGTATTTTTGGAGTTTTCGTTTGGATCATATTGGGCATTGAGGCTAGCCAAACAATCGATCTATGGTTTACTAGCTAGGCTACATGTTACTAGCTGAGCTACATGTGCAAGCAACAAACAATTGTGTTTTTTATTCAACTAGACGTGAGCACTAAATTGATGCGGACCAATTAGACATGTGTATGGCCAAGTAATCGTGTCTCGACTACGCATTGCATGCCAAACAGTCTTATTTGTAATGTTTCTTCAAATCCGTGAAATTTAAAAAATGTGTTCTTTTTTAGTAATTATAATATTTTGCCTTGGTGGAATAATTTGACCAAAATTTTTAACTAGGTAATGAATTTCATAACTCTTAATTTGGAAGAGAACGTTGAGTCCGTTTGATCGAAATTTACTCAATGGCGATAGAATATGTCCTAGCTCAAGATATTGGAATGTTTGGATTTTGGAGACGTTTGCAAAGTCAAATTTTATTAATGCACACAAAGCTTATTTGCTCTTAGTGGCTCCAAAGCTGGATTGGGCATGGTGCATTTGGTGGATGTGCTCTAGTAAATCCTCCAAACTTTTTACTTTGGGGTTTGCTAGAGACAGTCCAAGGTTCATTCAGCCCCCAAGCTTGTGAGGGGAGCTAAAAGTTGTTTGATACGTAAAAGGATTGGCAGAAACGAAGTGGGCTTAATCCCATGACCTCCCACTGCAGCTTGCTGTGGAGAACACAATCGAGCATACCAGGATTGCTATTTCCACAGGGTTATAATCTCATATCTGGACCAGTTTCAAGACTTATGATTCCCTAATTGGACTGTTCCCAAAAAACAATTCTGCATACAGTAGTTCATTCCAGATATCTGGTAATCCTGGGAGACACCAATGCAGGCAGTCCTGTCCTGTTTGCTTTGGCCTGTATCTAGAGATGTGGGCTTCATCTCTGAATTGGGAAAGGTATGTCACATTTAGCAAATGCACCCTCGTGCCCTCAACTGCACTTTCTGCCACAGGATCCACCGTCGTCCGACCTGTAATGTTCCTCTTTTCAATAGGAACCAGATCGTTGTCACATCTGCCACCCGAATCCCATTCCCCATTAAAGAAGTGCCTTGGAGACAATGTTCGCAGATAAATTTCTGCCCTTGTATGAGTGCTCGCTATCTGTTTATCCAACCACCCGATGATTTTGTGAACAGTGAAGTTGCGAGCTGCACTCATGTCCCTGTACCGCTTCTCTGTAGCCTTTTCCCCATTTACATGCATCACCCATTTATTGGCAGCCATCTTTCCCCTGTTCCAGTGATGCCCAGTATTCAAGATCAGGACATCCATTTTTTTCAGGTATTTCTTTAAGAAGGTAGCAGGACGGTCGAGATGCATTGCAAATTCTGTATCTGGATCTCTCTTATTAAGGGGGGTGATCGCACACAGGCTTGCAGACCAATAGTAGATTATTGTAGTGTTCGTTTCCCTGAACCTCTGTGCTGTTCCATCTGCTCTCATGGTTCCACGAGGCTTCACTAGCCCATACAAATAGCTGACATCTTCAATCAAGGCATCGTCCTTCCCACCTGTAAGCATGCACATCAAAGACTGATGCTGCTGCCTCCCTATAGAATCTCCAACGAAAGCCAGGACCTTGTTTTGCATCCTGCAAAAGCGCAAGCAAGATGTCATCTGCAATCGAACTCGCTCAGGAGAGCCACATTGACAATGTTTATTGCCTTCCGGTCTGTCCAACAACCTTAATCAGTCTACTTTAGAAACAAGCACACCGTGATAGATATTGTCTGCAGTCAAATAAATCAACTGACAATGGTTTAGCACTATCAATGAATATCAGATGATTACCGGCCAGATTGTAAGTGCCACCAGTTTTGAAAGAGCATGGCAAAAAAGTTCAACCGAGATGGTTTATGCAGGGTAGAACCTACTTTAACATTTGCCACAATTTGCAAAATGAATGTAATTTATCGAATATCGAATCTACACTATCAGCAACAAACCTCACAGGCTTTTTCAATTGATGTAAAACCAAGGTGGATTCTTCTACCTGAAAAGAAAATCGTGGGCATTGAAGGTGGGCAGATCACATCCATGCGGTTGCCACCTGTAATTTTCAAAATCAAAGTTGGGGCGGTTCGGCATCAGTCTGCAGGCCCACATTTCCGACAGCCATTGCTTGCAGGTGTCTCCGGAGTAAAGAGGCTTATTTTCATGTTTAACCCATTTGCCTACTGAATAATCACAGCCTGACGAGTGTTTCAAGACACTAGTTAGAAGCTAAGAATGAAGAGTACTTACTTTATTTATGCATAATTTAAGTCTTTGACCATGATCCAAGGTATGCAATGGAAGGATTGTCATTCATGTATTACAAAAAGCTTTCACACAAATGGGAACCCGACAATTTGGAATGTGGGGTCTCTCATCACCGGGCAGCAAATTGATAAGCATATAATGACACAAAAAGATGAATTACTAAGAACTGCAGGCAAAACAAACGAATCACACTCGATAAGATAGAAGAGCTCACAATATGATCTATTACAAGCATTTAAGGATGAACCTGAAAAAGTTTACTTAAGATTAGTGGAATCAGGAGTCACCTGCAGCAATTTTCTTTTCCAGGTCATTGGGGTAAAATCCAACCCCTTCACCAATTTTGTTTTCTAGATCACCTGCACCAATTTTCTTTTCCAAATCCTGGGAGTAAAATCCAATCCCTGAACAACATGAGGAAAAAATCATAAACAATGAGCCCTAGATATTCAATCGTGGATAACTAACGACATGGCAATTTCAATCAATACTTCTCTCCTGAAAACCAGTACGTTCGTGCAAATATACATATTTAGATGAATCCAATAGAATATCTTCTGAAAGTAAAGCGCACACAGCAATCTCAACCTCTAATCGCCAGAATGTTGAACCATGTACCCACACCCCATCACTCACAACAGGGAGGAGCTACTGTGACATTCCCACAGACGTCATCAGAATGTAGTGGGGGGTGTACCTTTAATATAAACATAGGCACTCATACACATCCACACCCCCCCACACACACACGAGGATCTGTTTAAGCAAAAGTTCTACAATGACACAGAAAGATGACTATGAACAACTGCAAGCAAAACAAACGAGATTACACACGATAACATATAAGAGCTCACAATATGATCATCTATAAGAGCTCACAATATGATCATCTACAAGCATACTTGAAAAACTTCAGACTATGAAATTGGAAGTCACCTGCACCAGTCTTCTTTTCCAGCTTATAGGGGTCGAATCCAATCCCTTCCTTTTCCAGGTCACCTGCACCAACTTTCTTTTCCAAATCATTGGAGAACATTCCAATCCCTGCACAACATGTCAATTATTTGAGGAGCAAAATCTTTAAACTTATTCAAGCATCCAGTAACAAACCCAAATTCACCCTCTAAAAGTAAAGCACATACAGCAATTTCATGATAGTCACTCAGAAATTTGAAACCACATTACCCTATCATGCACAGCAGGGAGGAACTACTGTGAGATTCCCACCAATGCCATTACACAATTACACATACACAAACATGCGTATCGCCATACATGCACAATTCACGAGTCACCCATAACGTTGAAACCACATACTCCATAATGCACATACAGCACATAATCAATACACACACACACACACAAATATCATATCGCCACACACGAGGATCCATTTATACAAAGTTCCAGTCCCAAATTCTATTTTTATCAATACCTAAGAAGGCTAGAATTTTTCATCTCTCTCTCCCAAATGAAAATTTCTAAGCAAGAACAGCTTAGAGATGATAGTTAATAGAGGAATGCACCACTTAAAATAAGAACGTTGATCACAGGCTGGAATTTGTATTTGCATTTGTATTGGTTGTATCACCAGGTGAGCATGTTTCTAAAGATTTATGGCATGTATTTTAAGCCATGCTGTACGAAAGAGGTCAAGGCTTTGATTAGGATACACAGGCCAATTGAGGTAACTATAATTCATAGTAAGCCAATGACAAACCTTCCAGCTAGTCTTTGTTAGCTCTATGTCAACTCACAAAATATTGTTGGAAAAATAGCCTATTAAGAGTTTCCATGGTCTCAAACAACATGCTCACATTTGAGCATTTTCAAAATTTTATAGTTGCTTTTTTTTCCAAGATGAGATAGAAGTTGCTTTACAGAGTAGAGACTATTATCTATTCCCATTGCAGACGCCTCTGGGAGCCTTCCGCAGCTGATGGCTTTGCATAGCTTGCAAGACCTGATAGGACACGACCATGGAATCCAAAAAACAAAATGCACTTCGTTGCTACCATAAATTGTAAGAAAACAATACAACGTCTGTGCTCAACAAATAACAGGATCTCGTACGCAAGAGAGAAAAGCAGATAGTATGGAGAATCAAAAATTTGATTACTGTAGAACTGATACAATTGATGGCGCTTCCTCCCAACCGTGCGCTCCTGTGAAAGAAGCTTCGATGGCATGCTGGAAACAGTAGAGGACGGAGACTGGATACTAAGGAATCAGGGTTACTGTAGCCAGTGATGAAATGGGCTTCACGGGCTTGCTCTTATATAGCCACTAGTCGTAGTCGGTTAGACCCAATTGGGTGACCGATCCAGTCCGTCCAAAACGGTCGACAATCGATCCCGAAATAGGCCACCGACCACACGATAGAACCGATGCGCAAAATAGAGCAACTAACCTACGGTCTTCGTTCGGCCCACAGTCATTTAGGATCATCTGAGACTCCAAACGGGCCCCGCAACCCGAGAGTGAGATGCCCCGAAAAATGCTCCGTCTACCCTCAATGCGGTCAGTCATGGGATGCCTTCCCACACTTGCATGTAACCTAGTTGGCAGTGTGCCAACTTCGGTCCAACCATCAAGCCACACATGGTCCCTATCTGGTGTCCAAACCAAGACCTATTAGATAACCGAGCTACTCAAATGCCTTCTCCTCATATGGAGGGCTTACAAGTAGAGTTAGCTGGTTGTAGTTACACGAGAGTGGAGCATTGATATCTAACATAAACTTCCATGTATAGTGTGCAACAGACCCACTTATAGATTGGATATGCGCTATGTGGAATGCCATTTTGAAACCAAAAACTCGCTAATCAAAAGAAATGCTTCTACAAAAGGACGGTTTGGGAGGACTGCTAAATTACCAAAGTTGGGGACTCTTTAACAGATCGACTTTGGGCTTTCATACCGCCATTGTGGCATCTTCACATGAAATATGCCATATCTCGTGGGTGCATACAAATGGCAGGCAAATGATTTTCTAGCTTGTCTTGCAAATGCTGCTGTTTTAAAGATAAAATCAGGATCCGCAGTCGATGCAATCGAGTGTGACTTGTCCACCAGACGATGGATTGCACTGCTATTAACAATGAAGTCATAGGTCTCCGTCTTATATTCGAGACCAGGAGCAATCGAGTTTATAAATTGTGACTGCTGCTGGGCAAAGCTAATTCTGCACGTTTATTTCCATGCTAGTCCATTTAGTTTCCACTAGCTCGTTCTTCTGCAAGCTCTCTAAGTTCGAAAGAATCACCGCTGGCCTGCCTTCCTCAAATTCACAAATTTGACTGCTGAATTAAAAAGTTCCGAAAAGGCTGCTCGCAGAAGTATGACACAAATCCTGCGTGACTCTGACCTGTCGACAATTTTCATGAAATTCCTCTAGAGACAAGGTTGTAATTATTACTTCCCCCCGCTCCCGCCCGCAGAAATTCATTGGGAGGGAGAATTACGTTCGCCAACATTGGCCGAATCGGAGAAAATGCACCGGTACTCCTTCAATTTCCTTGCACCGAAATTCAGACACTCTATAATGACACATCTAATTCCTACCCGATTTTCTCCACATTACAGACGACCAAAGGAAAGACCTGGAGTAGACTCTAAGTTCTTCGCAGTGTAAGCCGGCGACGGGTTGAAATTCGAAATTTGCAATGAGCCTGTTAACCGTCACTGACTTACCTTTCGGGGATGTACCCCTTCACTTTCCTGGATGGATTGTGAGTGTAGTATAAGCGATCGACTGCGTTCATAACAGTTGAACGCGTAATCTGAAAAACGTGAAGACATGCGCGCTTGGACAAGAAGGCATTGCGAGAAGCTTGCCACGAGAAGAGCATACTACATAGCTACTAGTTCCCTTAGCTCTAATTTGCCCTTTAAAGTGAAAGCAGAACGATCTTTGCCAGTCGGACGTTGGGACGAAAATTGCGTACTTAAGCGACTGCAACCAGCCAACCTACACCTTCCAAGAGCGAGGACAGGGGAATGCGAACTCACTGTAGGTGATCAGCAATTCCTTTTTCGCACAGAACAAGCCCAAACCGTCAGTCGATATGAGGACGATTGTGCTTGTAAAGGGCACGACCAAAATAACCAGCAGCAGAAGCTTCATGCCTTTCCGGCAAGGGGGTGATGCAGTGAGAAGCCGCTGTGCATCTGCCTTGCCGTTGAACTCTTTCATGTTTGGAACTTTTTCGAAGTCATCACAGAGGAAAACTCCATACCAGAGCCCAAATTGGCCAAGGAAGGAATGGATCGAAGCGTCGAAGCGCTCTCAAATTTTACGAGACGGAAGCTTAGGCTTCCGATCGGTTGCGAGGTGCTGTCAACGGCTGAGAGTCGTTGCCCAACGTGATAAATGCTGAAACAGGGTGAGCTAGCCGGTTGCTGCGCAGAGGTTTGGAGGAATGTGAGAACAGGGAAATTTGAGCGCATTGGTAAGCTTCGACATGCCAAACTTGAGAGCTGCTGCAAATGGGTGAGCTAGCTGCTAGCTGGTTGCAACTTCTCAGAGGATTGCAGGAGGAATGTGAGAACAGGGAAAGAGCGCATTGGCAAAGCTTGGAGTACGTGCCTCGATCTCGGAGAGGACTGGCATGAGATACGCACCCACGCATTCATAATGGCCACAAAATGAAGACCATCACGACTAAAGACTGAGGCGGGCAGCAAAAGCGGTTTGATCACATTTTGAACAATATAGGGAGCGTCACGAATGAGAAGCTTTTGCAGGGGTCATTGTTGGGGGACGGATGGATGGGTCGGGTAGCAACGCAGGTGAAGGCGAAGAAGAAGAAGAAGGTGAGGTTTATGGTGGTGATAAAAGCAGAGGAAGCTCAGGAAGCTGCTGAGCAAGGCAGGTGAAGGAAAAGGACCAGGCATCTAAGTGTCAAACCTTGTGTCCATTTCAAAGCAATCAAGATGTTTTGAAGGTGACGGAAACAATGTCACAGAGCTAATAAAATGGCTTTTTTGAACTCTATATTACTTAGAACTGTCCATGGACTTATATATTATGTAACACAGACGGAGACTCAGGACTGCTGTCCATGGAACTTATATATTATTTAACACAGAAGGGGACTCAGGACTGTACTTGGCACTTCTCTTATATCTCTTACGGCGAAGTATCCCGTACGTGAGAGGAGGGAGGCTCGCGGGAGGTCCGGTGAGAGGAGGGAGGCTCGCGGGAGGTCCGGAAGGGGTGGAGAGATTAATTAGAGATATAAAAGATGGCGACCACGCAGAGAAGGCTCGGGGATATGGTCGCTCGCGGGAGGTTCGGGGATATGGCGACCACGCAGCGAGGGTTGGCAGAGGCAGTGTCTGGCAGAGGCAGCAGACTGCCAGACATTGCGCGGACCAGAGTGGGGGCAGATTAGTCAGTGGCAGAGGCTGGAGTAAATGGGGCGACGGCTGGAGTAACTCTGGCTGCACACGTGGCACCATGCGAGGGGCCGTCAGCGAGGGACACGCAGTCTTCCAGAGCCATCGCGTCAGCTTGCAGAGCTTGCAGTGCAGTGTGCACCGCGCGCGAAAATCGATGCATGGCAGAGGCAGACTGCCAGACACTGCGCGGACCAGAGTGCAGGTAGACTAGATGGGGCATGACGTGAACTTCGAGAGCAACACCAGGTGGCATGGCGGCGTGGAGGATAGGGAGGCTTCGAGTTGCCACATGGCGTCGCCCAGCGTGGGAGCAGAGAGACATCGTGGAGGCAGTGCACAGAGGGTGCACGGATTGGTATCATTCATGAGGACCCGAGGTTGGCGGCTGTTGCAGGTGCACTGTGCTGTAAATGCATGGCGGCGGGGTTTTGAACGACTGCGCGGCGCGCCAACCCACCTGGGCACTCTCCAGCTCTTCAGAGTCGCCTCTCACTCCAACCTCCTCCACTTTCGCCGCCCCTGCTCCAACCTCCTCCAAATTCCCCATCTCACTCCGTCCATGGCCGTTCCGACTCCCGCCTCCCCTCCGTTCTAACTCCGATTCGCCTCCCCTTCGTTTCACCTCGCGCCTGACAACACGCGCGCCACCTCTGTTCTTCCGACACCTACGTGCCCTCTGTTCTTCCGACACCCACCTGACAGTGATCGTCCCCTTCCACATCTTGACAGATTTCTGGAGTCTCTTGACATCTTGACAGACGGAATCTTGGTTGGAGCGGACGGAATCAATCAAGCTCTCCTATGTTCCATTGGAAAAAAGGCATAGTCTTTCTTTTTACATCAGTGCATGCTCTCTCTCTCTCTCTCTTACTCTCTACGTTTTTAGGATAATTTTTTAAAAACTCTCTCTCTCTCTCACTCTCTACGTTTTTATCCCTATCTCTCTCTCTCTACGTTTTACTCTCTCTCTCTACGTTTTTATACCTAGAGCAAAACGTAGAGAGAGAGAGATATAGGGATAAAAACGTAGAGAGAGAGAGAGATCTCTACGTTTTGCTCTCTCTCTCTCCGTTTTTATCCCTAGAGAAAAATGTAGAGAGAGAGAGAGATAGGGATAGGGATAAAAACGTAGAGAGAGAGAGAGATAGGGATAAAAATGTAGAGAGAGAGAGAGAGAGAGGATAAAAACAAAGAGAGAGAGAGAGAGAGAGAGAGAGAGAGATTTTGATTTAAAAATGAAAAAATTTATGGCACTTTTAGATACTAATATTTTTAGCATAATATAAACATGTCTTGAATGTGGAGAGAGAGAGAGAGAGAGAAAGAGAGAGAGAGTGAAACAGAGAGAGAGAGAGAGAGATTTTAATATGTTTAACGTTTTAATAGCATTTTTTAGCATGTTAAAACATTTATGGCACTTTTTAGATACTAATATTTTTAATGCTTTAATAATATATTTTTAGACATTTTATGATCATATAACAATAATAATATTATAGTATGTTTTTAAGATAATAAATTTAATCTAAAATAAAAATTTCTAATTTTTAAGATGTTTTTAATGAAGCAATTAATATTTCTAATGTTTTGAAAACATGTTTCAAGATGATTTTTATCATATATTTTTATAAGATTTTACCATGTTAGAAACATTTATGGCATTTTTAGATACTATTTTCAACGTTTTAATAATATATTTTTATAATTATTTTAAATATAATTATAGTATGGTTTTAAGATACTATTTTTAATCTAAAAGAGAAATTTTTAGATATTTTATGATCATATTAGTTCCATAATCATTTAACATAATAATATTATAGTATGTTTTTAAGATAATAAATTTAATCTAAAATAGAAATTTCTAATTTTTAAGATACTAATTTTTAAGATGTTTTTAATGAAGCAATTAATATTTCTAATGTTTTGAAAACATGTTTCAAGATGATTTTAATCATATATTTTTATAAGATTTTACCATGTTAGAAACATTTATGGCATTTTTAGATACTATTTTCAACGTTTTAATAATATATTTTTATAATTATTTTAAATATAATTATAGTATGGTTTTAAGATACTATTTTTAATCTAAAAGAGAAATTTATTATGTTTTTAAGATACTATTTTTAAAGATGCTTTTAATGAATCAATTTGATAATAATAATTAATACTAATAATGTTTCAACATGTTTCTCTCTCTCTCTCCACATTCAAGAACATGTCCCCACATTCACATGTTCCCACATTCAAGAACATATTTTTATTGTTTTGCAAACATCTTTTGAAAACATTAATATGTGAACATGTTCTTGAATGTGGAGAGAGGGAGAGAGAGATTTAGATTTTAATACGTTTTTAAAACAAAAACATTTATGGCATTTTTTGATACTAATATTTTTAACGTACTATAAACATACCATAAACATGTCTTGAATGTGGAGAGAGAGAGAGAGCATGCTAAGGCATTTTTAGATACTAATATTTTTAATGTCTTAGCAGAGCATGCCTTAGCATGCTCTGCTAAGACATTAAAAACCATAGACCCCATGTTTTTAATTTGCTTCAATAATAATTGTTATTTTTTTAATGTTATGCAAACATGTTTTATTGACAGCTGCCCAGTTGAAGTGCCAGCTCTCCCTCTAGCAGACGGAATCTTGCCTCGAGCGGACGGAATCGATCGAGCTCTCCTTGGGAACAAGGCATAGTCTTTTTTTTAGCATGCTCTCTCTCTCTCTCTCTCTCTCTCTCTCTCTCTCTCTCTCCACATTCAAGAACATGTTTTTATTGTTTTGAAAACATCTTATGAAAACATTAATATGTGGACATGTTCTTGAATGTGGAGAGAGAGAGAGGGAGAGATTTAGATTTTAATATGTTTTTAAAACAAAAACATTTATGGCATTTTTAGATAATAATATTTTTAACGGCTTTTTTTTAGTATGGTCTCTAGATTTTCGGGGGGAGAGGGGGGGGAGGGATGTATGTTTGACATATTGCCATATCTTTAAAAAAATGCATGAAATGGGCAATAATGATCGACATTTCTTATACTTTATAAGGACAAACCTTCATTGAGAATGTGTTATAATGTAGGGCAATAGGTTAGGGGCTAATGGTGAGAAATAATAAGGTGTATTCCTTGAGGCAGTAAATCCCATATGGGCAAGAAGGTGATGGTGAGGAGAGGTGATGGAGAGTTCAAGAGTAGTTGCACCACAAGGAGAAAGCAAAAAGAGAAGCATTTATTTCGGGGGGAGAGGAGGGGGGGGAGGGATGATTCGTGGGGAAGGTAGTAGGGTTGAAAAGTTTGTTTGTGGCCGTTGATGAGAAAGGCATGATGTAGCTTAGAGAGCAGGTTTGGGTTGTAGGATTGAGAGGGAGAAGGACATTGTTCGGGGCATATAGACCTTGGGAATGTCCCTGTAGATGAGTATGGGAGGTAAAAGAAGCGTTTGTAAATCAATATAGCTTGCATCATAGCTTAAAGGAGATGAAGATTCTTCAATAGGGAGTTCAGCATTAATTAAGCATCCAATATAGGAGACTTTGATAGATGTCTAGGAATAGATAGAAATGTGTCCAAAGCCAATGGTGGTGGGCGTTCCATAAATTTTAGGCAGTGTTGGTAATTAGACTTGGTGCATGATGATTCGTGGGGAAGGTAGTAGGGTTGAAAAGTTTGTTTGTGGCTGTTGATGAGAAAGCCATGATGTTGCTCAAAGAGCAGGTTTGGGTTGCCAAATCTGTCAGGAGGGGTGAGAGGGAGAAGGACGTTGTTGGGGGGCATGTAGACCTTGGGAATGTCCCTGTAGATGAGGATGGGAGGTAGAAGAAGCGTTTGCAAAATGGTGTAGCTTGCATCATAGCTTAAAGGAGATGCCCTTCTTCAATAGGGAGTTCAGCATCAATTAAGGATCCAATGTAGGAGGCTTTGATAGATGTATAGGATTTGTCTCAATCTTTAAAGCCTTGAGTCTAATGCAGTTTGACAAATGAGTCAATATACATCCCTAAAAATGTGTTTCTATTTTGTTTCGGCCGCAGTTTGCAAGGATGACTTCTGCCATTGTTCCCCACATTGAAGAGGAAATTTCTGGCATTGTGGTGCCGTCCTTTTGTGAACGACGAAGTGTGTGTGAAATGCAACAAGTTGCAAGGGCAGAGAGTTCTACGATTTCTGACATTGTCGTGTCATCTTTTCATGAACGACGAAGCCTTCGTGCAATGAAACGAGTGGCAAGAGCGAGGGCTTCCACTGGTGGGACAAATCAGACAGCTAAGTGCTTCGCCAAACAAAATGGTGTTACTGTTAAGTCCATCCATGAACATCGCACTTTTGCTATAATGAAACGTCTTAGAGGGGAGGGACCTTCCACCCGTGCAGGACCTTCCACCCGTGCAAAAAAGTATGCAAGGAAGTGTCTGTCATCTTCAAGGCGATATGGTCTCTCTATTATGCGTCCTTTGAAGTCCATTCAAAATGTATGCGAGCATAATGGTGATGTGAATGCTATGAATACAAGATATCTAACATCCTTATGGAGAGAAGTCCATCCTGAAAATGATGGAGTGGTAACAGAGGGTAGGGGTGCATCCTCTGAAACTCTCATTGAGAGGATTGCTCATATTGAGAATAATGTAAATGACACGAACCAATATGTACGACAACTTTTAGGGGGGGGTGAAGAAGGCTCAGTAGTATGTGATAGAGGATGTAGGTTGCAAGTTGACAAGCTAAAAGAGCAAGTTGATCTATTGTGCACCGAGGTGTCAACATTCAAAATTGGTTTGAAGAGGCTAACAGCCTTGATGACAAGGATGAGCCGTAAGTTGGAGCGCATTACAGCTCATGAAAATTGAGATGGTTTTGGGACTTCTATATTGCTTTTTGTAAAGCATCGCAAAGTTCTTCTATGTTATTTGCATATTGGGGTCAATCTTAAGTTATTTAGTAGGATAGCCTTTTGTGCCTACCACACAAAACTTCTGTATTTGGTTTTCAATTGCAATAATAAATTTTTTTGAGCTTTCTTATCTTTATTTGATATATGTGGCAATGTAAGTCAAATTAATGTAAATAGAAATACATGGATATCTATGAGCTACAATTGATGGAGTATCGTTATATGTCATGGAAGGTAAGGAAGAAAGATTGATGAGTGAAATATATGTGAGTAACCTTGAATGATCCTAAGTCCTTCAGATACATTTATTTAATGTGCTCTCTTTTTGAGTACATATTTAATTATGATATTAGCGTATGTCATGCATGTAGATACATACATACACACAACTTACCTACATATATTGCTCATGTTCATGTACTCACACCCTTATGTTGTTCATCTTAGTTCCCAATCTTTGTATTTACTAGAATACATGTTACAAGAATGTCTGATCATCATATTCTTTAGGTTGCATCTACATACATGGCATTGAGTCTTTCCATACATATGTTTGCATGAATTTACACATATATGCATGCAATTATGCACTCATGTGCATGCACTCATACCCACAAAGCATTTACACCTACATATGTTTCATGGATGCATATCTTAAGCGAAAAGGTGAAAGCTTCATGCTACGAAATTACAATAGGAAGTTATAGGCTATTTTTGCATTTTGCATTGTCAAGCATTCCATTTAGCATGCATGAATATTTCTATTAGTTGACTCCATTTGGCATGCATCATTACTTCTACCAAATGAGTCCATGTACACTCCATTTATTTGATTGACAATTTAATCCTTTGCCTTATATGCCATAAATCCCAAACCTTATATATATATATATATATAGAGAGAGAGAGAGAGAGAGAGAGAGAGAGAGAATAAGATATATATAGTTCTGTTCATAAACAGACAATGGCAAAAGAAACAAGTTGTCATAGGAGAAAATTATGGGATTCAACACGCACGGCGCGTCGCAGTATTGCCAGACAGAGAACAATGTTGAAAAAACAAGGTTTTAGACACATGGAGCCAATTGTAGAGGTTGTTCATTGCAGACAACATAATCAAATGCAGGGACATAATGATATACAATGGAATGTAGATAATTTAACTTCTCTTGATAAGAGAAGTTTATTGCGTTCAACACGTAAGGCACGTCGCAATGTTGCTAGGCAGAGAACAATGCTCAAAAAGCAAGGTACAAGTACAACTATGGAATGTATGAGTACGGAGTTTGCTGATAGTCTTAGAGAAGGGAATGTTTTTTGTACTGCAATTAGAAGTGTGAGAGTGCAGCCACATGCAAGCATGGATTCTCACTTTCTAGAGCCAGCAGAATCTACTTTTTGCCCCAATGGTGCACCGAATGTGCAGCATTGTGTTGTTGGGGGAAGAAATACAATAGATGCTCCAGTAATAGGTACAACAATTCAATTGGATGCAGTTAGAGATTATGGGCAATCAAGGGCACGAGAGCATGTTGTTGGCAGCAATAGGAATGCATGTTTAGGGTCTAGGGGGATCCTATCTATCCTGCATCGATTTCCATTAAGGGATGACATAGGGCACCCATCTTTGTATCCATTGGTTTTCAATAGTCCTGTTGTTCATTCACTTGGAGGTATGGATTGCATATGCAGTTTTTGTCATGCTCAATTGTGGAAGCAAGAGACCAGAAGTATGCATCGGGTTGTGGGAAAGTATTGTTGTAAAGTTGGCCGTGTGTCATTGTTGCCATTGGAAGATCCACCAGAGATTTTAAAAGTTCTACTTCATGGAAGTGACGCTAGAAGCAGATCATTTAAGGATAATATAAGAGCCTATAATAGTGTCATGGCGTTTGCCTCATTGGGAGCCCAAGTTGATCAAATGTTTTCTGGGAATAGTGGTATACATAATTTTCGGATTCACGGCACAGTGTATCATCGTGTTGGGAGTTTGCTACCTGATGAGTCTAGACAGGAGCTTCCACGGTTTGCACAATTATATGTCCATGATACAGATCATGAGTTGCAAAACCGTTTGGATGGGATGCCTGGTTTGAATCTTGGCATTTTGGAATTGTTGCAAAGGATGATGCATGAATGCAATCCGTATGCCAATGCACTGGTTGCTGTGGGGGAAGTATTGAGAAGAAATCCACATGCAAACTTGAAGATGGTAATTTGTGAGAGCCGGTCAACCTCAAGACAGTACTTGGTCCCAATAGCTAGCGAGGTTGCTGCTATCATGCCAGGGCAAGGGGATGATTCTGATGTTGGGAATCGAGACATCCAGTTTTTAAGACGCAATGGATTGATAACCAGAATATCAAATTTGCATCGATCATACATGTCTCTCATGTATGTTCTTCTATTTCCCCGAGGGGAGGATGGATGGCATTTATATATTCCTTATAGAGATGTTCCTACTCACGTATCATTACATGATGTACAAAGGAAAAATTGTGTGACACAGAGACAGTATTATGCGTACCGTCTGCAGGTAAGGCCTGATACAAGTGCGTGCCTTCTACAAGGGGGGAGATTATTGCAACAATATATTGTTGATGCATATAGTAGTATGGAAGAGTCCAGATTGGTGTGGATACGTAACAATCAATCTTCTTTACGTGCAGAAGTTTATCAAGGATTGATGGACATGCTAAACGCAGCTGATGCGGTCCATAATGTATTGGGCAATGCTGTCGGACATAGAGTTGTGTTGCCATCCTCTTTTACAGGAGGACCGCGGTATATGTGCCAGTTATACCAGGATGCAATGGCAATTGTGAGAAAAAAGGGTAAACCAGATTTGTTTATTACCTTCACCTGCAACCCAAAATGGTCAGAAATATCTGAAGGATTGTTGCCAGGTCAAAGAGCACAAGATCGCCCGGATTTGACAACCCGTGTATTTTATCAAAAACACAAGGATCTGATACAGTCGATTATAAAGCATGATTTGTTTGGAAAAGTTGCTGGGTACGTATGTGTGATTGAGTTTCAAAAGAGAGGTCTTCCACACTCACACATACTATTGATTTTGGAAGGTGCATTCAAACCTACTCAGGTTGGTCACTATGATCAATTGGTATGTGCAGAAGTTCCAGATAAAACCCTTTTCCCTGAGTTGCATGAGATTATTGCACAATGCAATGTTCATGGCCCATGTGGTGTACTTAATGTCTCTGCTCCTTGCATGTTTGATGGCAAATGTAGTCGTCACTATCCACGTCCCTTCTCTCAGTCTACTGTGGTGGGTAACGATGGTTACCCTATCTACATGCGTCGAGATGATGGTAGAAAGATACGGGTGAAAGAGGGTATAGTGGATAATCGTTGGATTGTGCCATTCAATCCTTTCCTCTCTATGAAGTACAAGGCACATATCAACGTTGAAATTTGTTCCACAATTACTGCAGTCAAGTATTTATATAAATACGTGTATAAGGGACATGACAGAGCAACCATCAGGATGCAGATAAATCGTGTGGAAGGACAAGGACAACTACACAACCCAGTTGATTGTGGAATTGATGAGATAAACTATTACCTAGATTCACGTTATGTATCAGCATCAGAAGCATGCTGGCGCATTTATGAGTATGATATGCATGATGAAAAGCCAGATGTACAAAGGTTGCAAGTCCATCTTCCGATGTTGAATAATGTGATATTCAGAGATGATGATGATTTGCACAATGTGGTCGATAGGGAACAGAACAGAAAGACCAGCCTCACAGAATGGTTCACTTACAACCGATTGCAACATGATGCAGATAATTTGCTTTACAGTGACTTTCCATGCGAGATGGTTTGGAACAAATCCAATAAAAAGTGGTCTAGAAGAAGGCAGGGCAATAGCATTGGTCGGATGTATAACATTTCTCCATCTACTGGTGAATTATATTTCATGCGTATGCTACTTAACGTTTGCAAGGGTTGTAAGTGTTTTGATGACTTGCGCACTTTTGATGGGCAAGTTTACCCTACTTTCAAGGCAGCATGTATAGCTAGAGGGTTATTGGAAAGTGATGAGGAATGGTTTATCTGCATGCAAGAGGCCGTTTTACATCAAAATAGCACACAGTTGAGGCACCTTTTTGTTGCAATTTTGATTTTTTGTGAGCCAACATCTCCAGGAATTTTGTGGGAAAGATTCTCAGACGATCTATCGGATGATTTCTTCCATGCATTCGAATCAAGTATGGTTGACCGTCGTGGATTGGCACGGAAGGAGGCTCTATGGCACTTGGAGCATATTCTCCAACAACATGGGAGAAGGTTGGTAGAGTTTGATGGATTGCCTACCTTGGATAGATCATGTGTATTGGCAGCTACAAATGTTCTATTGCAAGAAGAAAGAATGTTTGATTTTGAGAGTGAGGCACGACTTGGTCAACAGATGGAAAGTACCTTAAATCATTGCCAGCGGACTGCCTTCGATCAGATTCTGGCAGCGGTCTATGCAAATGTTGGTGCGATGTTTTTTCTTGATGGTCCAGGAGGATCTGGAAAGACTTTCCTATACAATTGTTTGCTTTCTAGGTTGCGTGGGGAGAGGCATGTCGCTTTAGCATGCGCTTCTTCTGGGATTGCAGCGTTGTTACTAAGTAATGGACGCACAGCACACTCGCGGTTCAAGATACCACTGGATTTGGATGCCACCAGCAGTTGCAATATAAAGGTTAACAGTCATCTTGCAGATGTTCTGAAGATAGCAAAGTTGATAATATGGGATGAGGCACCTATGACTCATCGATTCGCATTTGAGGCACTGGATAGGACGCTGCAAGATATCATGTCAAATGACCAACTGTTTGGTGGAAAGGTGGTGTTGTTAGGGGGGGATTTTAGGCAGGTCTTGCCAGTTATTCCCAAGGCAAGACGAGAAGATATTGTCAATTCTACATTGTGCCACTCAAGGATTTGGAGATGCATCAAGGTATTGAAGCTGGTACAGAATATGCGGGTTATTCAGGAAGGTGATAATTCAATAGAGCAGGAATTCATACAATGGGTGTTAGATATTGGAAATGGAACTAGCAGGCATATAAGAGAAGACACTGTTGCAATCCCATCAAAGATGCTTTTAAGGACAAACTCTATGGAAGGTCTGATTGAGTGGGTGTATACAGGACTTACAAGGGTTGTGGATTATGCATCGTATTTTCGAGACCGCGCTATTCTCGCACCTCGAAACCTTGAAGTTGATGCAGTCAATGCTACTGCACTAAAGGCAATGCCTGGCGAGGAAAAGGAGTATCTAAGTGCAGACTCAGTAGAGAGCTCATGTGGAGATTCTTTTTTGTATGCAGTAGAGTATCTTAACACACTCGATCTTGGTGGTGGATACCCACCTCATCGGCTGGTTTTGAAACAAAATGCTCCTCTCATTTTGTTGCGCAATCTAAATCCTCGACAAGGATTATGCAATGGGACTCGGCTGATATGCAAAGAGTTCCACACGAAGGTATTGGAAGTTGAGATTATCACTGGTACCAATGCTGGAGATAGGATGTTCATTCCAAGAGTAACTTTCATTCCCAGTAACTTGAAACTTCCATTCGATATGAGAAGAAGGCAATTTCCTGTTCGGCTAGCATTTGGCATGACGATAAACAAGGCACAGGGCCAAACAATGTCTATCCTAGGCTTATACTTGGCGACACCGGTGTTTAGTCACGGGCAATTATACGTGGCTTTCTCGCGTGTCCGATCATCAAATGCAGTCAAAGTATTCCTTCCAGAGAGTGTGGATCGAGTTAGTGATGAGGATGCTGAAATGAGTTGTACCACAAATGTTGTATACAAAGAGGTTTTACAATTGGCATCAAGAAGAACCTAGCAGTATGCCAATGCTCTTTGAAAGCCTCTTCAGACTTTGGTGGGTGATAAATTTTCACAGTCTTTTTTGTATCGTTGTGTTCTTTTAGGCAATCAAAGGTCTATCAATTGTAAGCCTTTGAAGTGTGGATTAAAAATTGGTGATGACTATTTTTGTATAATTTTCATGAGCTCATTTCATATTCCATTCAAACAATGTCGTCTCTAGAATTTTGACAATGTATGATTTTTGTGAGTTTTATGGGTTCACGCATTGTTATTTTTTCTTCAAATTATGGATTATCAAATGTACTATAACTAATTTTCTTTTTAATTTGTGGCTTGGTGAAGCCTTTTAATTTCTTCTCTATATTTATGTTGACACATCTATTGTTACTGTAATATGATATGTATTGTTATTGTAATATGATATGATAGGATGGCAGCGTCATTTACATTCACCACCGAGACAACTGTACAGGTAGCAGGTACATAATTGTGTAGTAGTCAGTTGCTAAGTTGACTTATTTAATAGTATAGTCATTTACCTTTAGGAATATACAGATCCCGATGGTTGGAGAGCTGGGGTGCGCGCCCAGCTATTGGTTGACATCTTGGAGTTGGAGAGCTTTATTGGGTAGATAACCTATATATATATTTATTTATTTATTATTTTTTTTCATATAGGTGAAAGCTACTTAGGTTACATATATAAGTGAATAAACATGATATTATTTTCCTTTAGGGCGGTTCCCGACTCAAGTTTTGCAATGAATCTCCTCGGTCCAGCGTATGATGGGGTGGAACGTCTCAATCTTGGATATTTTGCCGTGAGTTCTCAGCGTCTTGCTGGGAATAATAGTCCCCAGACCATCTATGTGCGCTTCATTGGGTACCTGGAGCCGATGGGAACAGATGTATTTTATCGAGGGGCGAACGGAGACTTTGTATATGCATTTATGTACCACATACACACTCCTGTGCGCCAGCGTAAGTATTCTAATTAATGTGGAGTATTATTAAGACACAATTCTAAATTTTCCTTGATTTAATGATTATAATTCTTAAATGACCTTTTTGCCTTGCGTAGGTCGACGCCGCGCACGTGTGGTGGTGCGTGGGGTGGGACATAGACGTAGTCTATTTTCTTAGGGGACCTGATATAGACACTCTGTATGTAGATATATGAATTTGTAAGATTTTGTAGTACTCTTTTATAGAGCGTATATTTTGTTAGGTATGCTAATTTTAAGTAAATCTTATTTTGTTGTGTTTATTGAAGCATGCACATATACGTTTATACTCAAACAAATTCATAAATTCTATTTATTTATACTCAAACACGTTTATTTCAAAAAAAATCATGAATTCTATTTATTTATACTCAAACTAATGTATCCCCATAGACCAAGATTGATTGTGTTACAATCTAGCACTACATTGGCATACAATGCATTACGCACATAATCTTGCAAAATTCCATATATGAAAGCAAAGAGGGGATATGCATACAAACATGTTTAATACAAACAAATTCATGAATTTTATTTATTTATACTTAAACTAATGTATCCCATAAACCAACATTCATTGTGTTGCAATCTAGCACTACATTGGCATACAATGCATTACGCACGTAATCTTGCAAAGTTCCATGTATGAAAGCAGAGAGAGGATATGCATACAAACGTGTTTAATTCAAATAAATTCATGAATTTTATTTATTTACACTGAAACTAATGTATCCCATAAACCAAAATTGATTGTGTTGCAATCTAGCACTACATTGGCATACAATGCATTACGCACGTAATCTTGCAAAATTCCATGTATGAAAGCAGAGAGGGGATATGCATACAAACATGTTTAATTCAAACAAATTCATGAATTTTATGCACTTAATCTTGCAAATTTTTATGTATGAAAGCAGAGAGGGGGTTTTAGGAAAGCTGTTCGACAAAATTACACTGAGTGAGCCAAGCCAAGCGGTTCCAGTGTTGGAACTTCAGAATTTCTCTTTTGAAATTAAAGATCCCACCTTGAGACCCAGCAGAGCGGGTCTCCAACCCGTCGTAGACGGGTCAGGCTACTCGTATATATTATGTAACACAGAAGAGGACTCGGGACTGTACATGGTACTTATATATTATTTCGTAACTCTAACATTGAGGACTGTACATGGCCACCTCAAGCAGTGTTCATGTCAAGCTAGCAAGAAGACTTTGTTCATGTCACGCTGAGGACTCAGGAGGAACACATTGCCATTTTTCAGTCTTCTTCCTTGTAGCATTCTAGCATACAACTTGAGCATATGAAAGAAAAGGAGACTCCAAACTCGAGAAGCCGGAGAGAATTTTTAACTTGAGTTTTAAGAGACAACACATATTGAAGATTTTGGAAAGTAGTTGTGTGGTAGCACATCTAGGTCAAAACAAAGTAGTTTTGAAGAATAGTTTCCCATCTGGAGTAACCGCTACACAATCCCCCCTCTACCACATTCAACCCACCTCCCACAACCATACATAGCGGCTACACAAAGTGCACACGCTCACAGTGTTACAGGCTCGATTCAGACGACCCGCCCGACCATCTTCCCGAAAGTTGGTTAGGTGATGTTGCCTCGCTTGTTTATTCACACCAACCTCGTCAATTCCTAGTCATAAATGCAACAAGGGATTGTTATTCGAGTATTCCCACAATTCCACACCCGCGAGGAGTTCTGACTTGTAGTTCTCACTTTGGCAAGCTCGCTTGGGTGGGCCACTTTTCCACAAGTCAAAGTGGGACAAGGCATTTCAACGAAGTGTACATCCTTGGCCTGGCAGGTGGTCTAATACACCCCAAGTTTGAAAAGATAAACTCACTAACTTCATGTTCACCCACTTACTAACTGTAAGGAGTTCGTTTCAACACTATCAAATGGTGTATAGTTTCACCCAATACAAGTAAAGATGCACAAATCCTAGGTCAAGCCATAAGTGGCACATATGAATTGGGCGAATGAGCAAGCCAATCAAGTAGATGGGTTTGTGGGAGTAAGGACATTGAAGGGTGATGAAGAAAGGGTGCACGACTAGTTGAGGCTCAAATGGAGAAGAAACAGAATCTTAAAAAAATGAAGGTATCATTTCTCACATGAGTGCAGTTCTACAATTACATTAGTGTTCTTGACTTTTTGCACATGGCCTACAAAAACCTCACTACTCACACTTTATGGAAACCATGTGCATAAGCTCATACATTGTGTATACTTGCACACACTTGTGCCCACACCACGGGTGTGTATCACACATATACATATACATGTATGAAATGCCATTGCAATACATCCAACCACCTGATAGTAGTTTCCCAACTTTGTATAACATTAGACTCATCAAGCTCAACATATTAGCATATTTGATTATGGACTAGTGAGATGTAGCTATCATTCTTGGAGTATATAAAAATACATTAGATATACTTTTTGGCAATAAATTTAGGTTGGCAAGTGTCCGATTTGTTCTTTGCTTGATGGCTCTTCTATTGTATCTACCAAAAACTAGTCTATATCCTAATTTCATGGTTTGTGCAATGTCCACTTCCTTTGCCCATCCAATACACTTACCCTTTTATTTTTTGTACTTGCCGTAGTAGCAACTAATGCAGATTGTGGGAAAGAAAAGATGAAGATTTAGAGAAAGTCCATTAAAAGTAAGCTTTCCCACTAGATCTCCATAAGGGCAAGATTAAATCCTTCCTAAGCAGATCTACATAAAAGCACAATGGAATTCTATTGAAAGACTAAGATGAAAGCAAGGTTTGGGAGATGAGTGAAATCCAAAAATCTTAACTTCTTTTTCCAACTGAAGCAAGGTGGTGCACCCCTTACAAAAGGGCATTTACACAATAACAATGGGAGCCTCTTTCAATGATGAACATCAAGCTAGATTGTTTGAAACAAGTGAGGCCTTAGCTCAAAAGAATGTGAAGAGTTGTAAGGTTGAGGTGATGGAGGAGAGGACAAAAGCGAGTGGAATAACACAATGGAATACTACTCAAAAGTAGCTAGCCTTAGCTCAAAAGAATGTGAGGAGTGGTAAGGTGGAGGTGATGGAGGAGAGGACACAAGTGAGTGGGGGGAGCTAGCAAGAACTTGCAACATGCAACATTTTTATTGAATTGTGTTTTTATTGGCCTGCCCCCAATGGGTAGGCCTTAGGGGCTTAGCACATGGACTGGTTTAGGATGGGAATTTAAACACTTTTCCCCATCCTATTTCTGCTGATGTGTCAAACAAAGAAGGCATTCCATTTCTAAACCCTGTGAATGCATGTGATAACAGTCATTGGGTTAAGCACTGCATTCCCTTAAACCCTGTGAAAACTGAAGTCCTTAAACCCTGTGAACACTGAAGTCTGGAGCACACGTTGCAAAAGACAATGTGTCTCCATTGGTGTTTCGTCGAAAGGCCTTTCGTTTAGCGTCACATTGGACGGGTGAGGGCAACGTAGAGGAAGAGGCGAAGACCTTGGGTAGCAGCAAGCGATGGAGGACGCAAGCGGTGAAGAAAACTGAGAGAACAAGGGAACGCATTGTCAGCATTGAGCCAACTGCAGCCAAGAGCAGCAGATCACCGACGTTGCGCTGAGGGGTTGTAGAGTCATAGCAATATACGCCCAGATTGGATCTCGAAACTATTAAAAGCTGTCAAAGGACTACAAGTGGCATGAGGGAAGCCACCACAGGCTCTGATGTCAGTAAGCTCGAGGACGGAACAGGGTGTGATGCGTGAGGAGCATGCAAGAGACGACACGAAGGACCAACAGTAAGCTACATAGATGTTCACATTTGCAACTCAGAGAGGTATCTGTGCACATTTGCAACTCAAAGAGATCTGTAGGCTGCTTTGAGCTCTGCCGCTGTTGCTGCTGCTACTTTAGAGCTTGTTGCTCATCATCTGCCTTCCTTCCTTCCTTGCTTTGTTGCTTTGGATTTGAGAGGATTCACACTATTGCACAGTATGAATTAAGTAATCTGATCCGAGTCTCAGAGCATAGATCCAGTCTGATTTGAGCCTGGCAGCATACATCCAAAGCGTGAAGGCAATGCTTGTTTGAGTAAGAACTCACCTAAGAGAAGAGACATGGATGATGTTCTTGATGAGGATCAAGTTCACTTGCTACTGCAACTGCTGTTGTTTTTTTGCATGTTGCATTTGCAGAGAAGAACACAAATTGCTGCTTTGCTTGTGCTAAAAATCAAGGCAAGAAGATGTGCAAGGCATCGATGGACTTGGGTGAAGGATTTACTACTTTGCCACACAGACACTTGGGATACCTCGATTTTACCACGTTATGGTCCAGAACAATTTTGGAGGGATTTCAGATGCACTAGAGATACATTTGAGTGGTTATGCTTTACAATTTTTCAACCCTATGGGCTGGAGGGTGATGAAGTAGCACCTAATTAGAGAGTTCTCTCTCTGCGTCAAAGGGTAGCCATATTTTTATGGATTTTGGCACACGGTGACTCAGAAAGCTCCATTGGTCAAACATTTTTATGTGATCAAACAACTGTCAACAAGATTGTGCACCTAGGAATGAAAATAATTGCCAAGCATTGGACAGATATCTACATCTTGTGGCCAATAGGTGAGCGGGCACGCAAGATCTCTGAGAAATTTGAGGCCTTTAGAGGGTTTCCGAGAGTCATTGCTTCAGTCGATGGATGCCACATTCCCATACAAAAACCTAGTCTACATGGTGCAGACTATTACAATTACAAGCAGTTCCATTCAATAAATCTTATGGCAGCAGTAGACATGGACCTATACTTCTTGGATATAGATGCAGGACTGTGTGGGAGCCTTCATGACTCTAGGGCATTGGCCTTGTCACGGATACATAGGCGAGCTGAAGATGGCCTCATTGATGGAAATGGGTATTGGATAATTAGAGATATAGCCTTTGCACCTCCAAAGCCTTGGTTGATGTGCCCATATAAACGAAGACTACCAGGTGCTATGAACCCTGGAGTCCAGGATGGGTTTAGGGTGGGAGAAGTGGTGGTTAAAACCACTCTAGTCCCATTCTAGGCCAGCTGGATTAGAAAGGGACTAGGATGGAAAGAGCATTCCAGCCCTAGTCCCATCCTAAACCAGTCCATGTGCTAAGGCCCTTAGTAATCATTTGTTATTGAAAGAGAAAAATCAAGTATTTACTTATTTTTATGTTCACTTTTTTTGGCATGCATTGATTGGAGCAACATGTAAGTATTCTATTTCTATCCCATGAAATTCTCCATCTTTTTCTCCCCGCCTCCTTCCCTCCCTCTCTCTCTCTCTCTCTCTCTCTCTCTCTCTCTCTCTCTCTTCTTCTTCTTCTTCTTCATCCCTTGAAATCCTCTCTCTTTCTCTCGCTCTCTCTTCTTCTTCTGCTTCATCCCTTGAAATCTTCTCTCTCTCTCTCTCTCTCTCTCTCTCTCTCTCTCTCTCTCTCCCTCCTTCTTCTTCTTCTTCTTCTTCTTCTTCTTCTTCTCTCTCTCTCTGTCTTTGTCTCTGTCTCAGCTTGCAATTCGCCCTCTTTTCCGTGTACCATCTCGAGAAGGCCACATGAATGAAATTCATCTTGTTTATATCTCGAATGTTGTCTATTCAACCATGCTTGTCTATTCAAACATGTTGTTTATTTATATCTCGAATGTTGTCTATTCAACCATGCTATCTTGTTGGTTAATCCATAATGACACGTGCATTGATGCCTAGTATTTATTAAGTAAGAAGGCTGGTAATATTTTTAAATCAGGTGACTAATCTCTAGTTTTGGAGGACTCTTTTGGTGAGAACCTTGCCAAAAGGAATACTCACGTTTGAATGAATTCCTTGAAACTCAAAGTAGGGACTTTAGCATTCAAGTCTTCGTTTTTGGACTCTCTCTCTCTCTCTCTCTCTCTCTCCACATATCATCATTCCCATGCCACCTAAGGCAAGGCCAACTAGCGCTATCACACTTCTCCCCACTCATTCCCATGATTTGGCCATTGAGGCATGGAGAGGTCTAGAAAGAAAAGATCAAGTATGCACATTATGCAAAGGTCATGACTTTGAAGATCAGGAACACTTCACACTCACATGCCTAGCCTATGCCTACATAGAGTGCACTTTCCAGCATTGATTATCCAATGTACCAATCTGTCCCAACTTCTTAAGACGAGCCATAGAAATCCCCATCTTCTAGGTGCCCTTTTATGTCTTTTATTTGTGCAAAGATAAGAAATTATGACAAAATGCATAACAATTGCACCCTTTAATCACTCGAAGGAGATTGTGTAATGTTCATGCTAGGTCCCATAGGTCATGTATCACTCGTCTCCAGAGGATGCTAATATATAATAATAATCATCATCATCATCCCTCTCTCATGTGTGTAAACCCCCTTTTGTCAATAGAATAGGGTAGCAAGCTTCCAAGTCTCAAATCTTCAAGTATTTCTTGTACCTTTGTTTATAGTGCCTAGCCTTTTGTGCAATCCAAGAGGACCTGCTTTTCTTGTAGGTGGTCATAAATTGGACGTGGTCATAAAGAAGGGGGATACTATGTTCTTGGCTCTTTCTCTCATGTTTTAAAACCAGTTCACTAGTGGATTTTTCCTAATGGAATGGCTTGTACATGTGTGTGTGTGTGTGTGTGTGTGTTGGTCTCTTGTACCTGGCCCCTACTCAAGAGGAGGGGCTCAGGCAGCAACCAACCAATTGCGGATAGGGAGTTGCAAACCAAATCTCAAATGCCCAAAAGGATAGAGGAATGATGTTTTTCACAAGAATCCACATAATGGGACGTGGGCGACCAACATTGTCCAAGGAGGGAATGCCAATCCGTCACAAAGCTGGTTGAGAATCTCCAAGCTTAATATTTTATAAACTTGGAGAAATTCGGTAGGTTGAACGTCCAAACGTCAGAATTGTCACGCAGAAAGAAAAGTCATTGAGAGAAACTGTAATGGTAATATATTGGGGTCCGGAGTCCGGACCATGATCATCCTGTCGCATCTGCTTTGCTTGAGCCGGAAGGAAGCACCAGCAGCCAGCTCACTGCAGAATGTACCAGTCTTAAATTATTATGAATTTCGAGCTGTTTCACCTCTGCATCAATTCTCAAATCCATTGATGAAATGCAACCTTCACCGTATTCTCCTGTGTACGGTGCTTCAGACTGCGGAACTCGAGACTCGAACGGCTCTTCCGACTTTGAAATTCGAGAATCGACGGCTGTTTCTTTGGTTACTGTCCATTGTCGATTTGCCAACACTAGTTCAACGTGAGCCTGCAAGTCCTGGACGATAATGGTGCCCATTGCCCAAAATTCGAATGCTCTTCATAGTGCAAGCATCACATAATACATTGACTGGACTCCCGTCTCAAAGTTCCAAGTTCCAACTTATCCAAGGTCTGTTTTCGGGCGAAAGTTGAAACAAGAAACTTAAGCCTTGCGAGTCCCACCACGTGGTTTCGTTTGGAATGACATTTAATTACTAAAAATAAGAATTAAAAAACTAGAATGCTTGGCCAGGTGCTGAGTATATCGGCCAGCTGTTAACTATATGGGCTATTATTTATCCACTCACATTCCCCTCTCTCTTTTACCATCCTATCCCCTTTGCCTCTCTCTTCTCCCTCTCTTTCCTCTTCTTCCTCTCTCCTCTCCCTCTCTTCTCCCTCTCTTCCCTTCCCCTCCCCTATTCCTCTCTCTTCTTCCTTCCCTCTCCCTCTTCTTCTCTTCCATTTTCCCTTCTCCCTTCCCCTCCAAAACACAAATAGGGTGGCCGTGGTGGCCACCAAATGCAAAAAAAAAAGTGATTTTTTTTTTTTGGGCGAGGCTTGGCAGCTAGAGCATGTATTAGGGAGTTCCCTCCCCTCTCCTTCCCTTTCTTACCCTCCCCTCCCCTCAAACTTTTCTTTCCTTTGCTTTTTCTTTTTCACTCTTGGTGGTTGTGACAGCTCAACATGCATCACCCTCCCCTCCCCTTCCTTCCTCATGCCTCCCCTATCCTTCCCCCTACTGCAGACCGTGCAGAGAATTCAAAGGAATCTGAATATTGAGGTCACGATTTTCGAGTCCCAATCTTGAGCTTCAGCTTTGAAGCATATTGCAATATCTGTGCTGCGCAACCGCAAAGCTGTCAAAGATGATCTCAGGGACTCGCTACTATCTTCAGTAGATCAAAAATATGCAATCGGGCTACTACTGCTGCTTGCACGCTACTGCTGTTGCTGCTATCATAGGCTGAGGCTAAGTGCGCACTATTGTCTAGTATCTATGCGTTAAAGGACGGCACACATCCAAATTTCACAAGGCGTCGCAAGTTGATGGACCCGCAATCAAATGGCGAGATGACCTTTGGCAATACAGTTAGGAGTGATGGTGCAGAGATCAGAACGGGATCTAGAAGGTCTTCGAAGGCGTGGGAAAACTGTGCAGTACGTGCTTTCTCTCATAGAGCCTCTTGTAGTTCAGCGGAATAAAGACTCTTGTGCAGCGGCTTTAGCGACTCGATAGAAGGCTTTGCCCATCGTTTCGTCCGTTCGTCGTCTTCATTTCGTAGCTCTACCAGAGTTTTGAGAAGGTCACATCATTCAAAGGTTCTACAAACTTTTATTAAAAAAAAAGCCGCGTAGTCTAAGGTTTTCAAAACCTTAGAAAAAAGCCATCTCACCTTTCTTTTTTATACCCCTTTCTAAAGTCTAAAGCCCTCCTCTCTTTTCAAAGTCTTTTCACCCTCTTCTTCTTCCAAAACTCCTTAGCCTCGCCAAATTGAAAGAAAAAGAAGGTGTCGAGGAGTTCAAAGTTCTACATTGAGGGAAACGGAAGAAGCAGGATCGAAGGATTGTGAATTGAAAGAAAGTGAGAAGGCGTGAATCAAAGAAAGCGAGACAACTTTCAAGACAAATTCAACACCTCGAACAAATACCAGGAAAGTGGGCATCACATTTTTCTCTCTGATATAAAGCGCTTTGCTTTATAATTTCTGGAAAATATACATCTTTATAATGACCACTCCAAAAAGGGATGGTATGATTAGGGAGGCCGAGGAAAGGGCTAGAAAGGGAAAAGCATTAGTCGAAATGGGCATTATCCATTTAAAGTAATGCCATTTGGATTAACAAATGCTCCAGCAACTTTCATGACACTTATGAATAGTGTCTTAAGGCCATATCTAGGGAAATTTGTTGTAGTATTTTTAGACGATATCCTCAGTTATAGTAAAACCAGGAAAAAACATTTGGAACATTTGCGAAAAGTGTTCCAACTGCTTAGAGATAATTCACTCTTTGCAAAAGAATCCAAATGTGAATTCTTTGCAAAAGAAGTGAAATACTTGGGACATATAATATCCCAAGAAGGGGTTCGTATGGACCCTGACAAAGTAAGGGCCATATTGGAATGGCCACATCCTACAAATTTAGAAGAATTACATATATTCTTAGGTTTGTCAGGATTCTATAGGAGATTCATCCAAGATTACACTAGGATTGCTGTTCCGATGACAGACTAGCTTAAGGGGAAGGGAAGTACCTTCATATGGGATGAACCTCAAAAGAGAAGTTTGAAAAATTAAAGGTAGCTATAGTGGCAACTCCTTTCTTAAAAGTAGTGGATCCCAATGAACCATTCGTGGTTGAGCCAAATGCTAGTGATTTTGCTGTTGGGGTGGTACTTATACATAAAGGTCGACCAGTGGCTTTTAAAAGCAAAAAGCTAGATCGTGCCCAACAGAATTACTCGGCATATGAGAAGGAACTAAATGTTATAGTCTATGCTTGCAAAATTTGAGATCATCTTTGATCTGGAGAGCATTAAGTGGATTTGTAATCAGCCAGAGCTTTAAGGTAGAAAAGCCAGATGGGCTAAATTAATGCAAGAGTTTGATATACAATCGACATATAGGAAAGAGAAGTTTAATGTGGTAGTAGACTCTCTTAGCCGTATACCAATTGTTAATGAATTGAGTTTTACTAAATTTCAAAATGATTTCCTAGAGTCCTTAAAGGGGAAATGTGAGTTTGATTCTCACTTCTCTGAAATATGGAAAGCAATTAAAGATAGGGATCCAACTAATCGAGAGACTTTCATTGAGGAGTCGCATAAAAATGGCGACACACCACAGGTTGGTGATAAAGGACTCAAGTGGCTACTACCATGTTATCCCTACACTACTGCCGTGCTATCCTAAAATTTGTTGCACAGTGCTATAATAAAACAATGCCCTTTAGACTGTTTATCATTTCGTTAACCATCACATTTCATCCCATGATTGTTTTTAGTATATCCCAACAACCACTGCGCTGGTTTCCCATAACGAATTCACACATCCTACAAATCCATTCATATTGTAATAATCAAAGCAAACCACCGCGCTAGTGGCTGTTAATATCCTAGTGCAACCAACCACCGCGCTGGCAGGATAACCTATCTTGCACCACTACCCTGCTATCCCTACACTACTACCATGGTATCCTAAAATTTGTTGCATGGTGTTATACTAAAATAGTGCCCTTTAGACTGTTTATCATTTCGTAAACCGCAAATTTCATCCCATGCTCGCTTTTAGTATATCCCAACAACCACCATGCTGGTTTCCCATGACGAATCCACACATCCTACAAATCCATTCATCGTGTAATAATAGAAGCAAACCACGGCGTTGGTGGTTGTCCTACACTAGTTCCGTGCTATCCTAAAATTTGTTGCATAGTGCTAGTGCCCTTTAGACTGGTTATCGTAAACCGTCAGATTTCAACCACAGGGCTACTTAGGTATACCATATGGATTAATGATAAAATGCTGCAAGAACATCTGCAGTCGGCAATAAAACGGAACTGTGCGCTCAATTGGGAAATATACTATTGAAGATGGCTACCTACTCTATAAGGGTAGAGTATGTGTCCAGGATGATAATGACACTAGGTGCCAAATTCTTTTTAAATGTCATGATAGTCGAGTGTTGGACACCCAGGAATTTAGAAGACATATGTACTTCTGAAAAGGCAATTCTTTTGGCCTAGAATAGGTAAGGACGTCCAAGATTATGTATTGAAGTGCCAAAAATTCCAGGTCAATAAGGCTGAACGCCTTAAGGTAGGAGGTCTCCTACACCCATTGGAGATTCCATCTGGCAAATGGGAAAGCATCTCCATGGATGTCATTGTGGGGTTACCTAGGACACAGAGGGGGCACAACTCTGTGTGGGTAATTGTGGATTGGTTGACCAAGATGGCTCATTTTATTCCTGTCAGTGAAGATGTTAAAACTCCAAAATTAGCTAGGCTATTTGTGGAGCATATCTATAGATTGTATGGGCTACCAGCCAGTATTGTTAGTGACCGAGACACAAATTTAACAGCCATTTTTAGAGGGTTGTGTTTAAGAGGTTGGAAACTTCATTGAATATGAGCACCGCAGATCATCCACAGAGTGATGGTCAAAGTGAAAGGATCAATCGGATCATTGAGGATATGCTTCGAGCATATGCAAGTAAACAGCAAACTAATTGGGAATAATATTTGCCCATATTAGAATTTGCATATAACAGTGCCAAACATTTAGCTACAGGTTTCAGTCCATTCATGATGATGTATGGATTTCAACCAAGAGCCCCAATGACATCGGGACTCGAAAAAGAGAAGGTTCAAGCGGCCAAAGACTTTCTTGAGGATATGAATCAAATGCTTAAGTTAGCTAAAGATAGCATAAGAAAGCTCAAGATAGAGCACGAAGTTATGCAAACCCCCACCGTAGAAAGTTGGAGTTTGAAGTAAATGAGAAAGTCTACCTTAAGGTACTTGAATCTTCAGAATCTCTAAAAACAAGTAAATGTCCAAAGTTGTCTCCTAGGTATTGTGGACCATTCACAATACTTAAGAGGATTGGAGAACTTGCTTACAAATTAGCCTTACCTAAGGGATGTGGAGTACATCCAGTTTTTCATGTTAGTAGGCTTTAAAAAAATTAGGAGATGATGATAATCTCATTGGAAATGAAGTCCTAGCTGAACTTATTGAACCCGCATCTTTACCACATGAACTAGAAAAAATTTTAGATACACAAGAAAAAAGAACGCGACATACTATATGGAAAGAATGTTTGGTTAAGTGGAAAGATAGATCTGAAGAGAGTTCAACATGGGAAAGAGTAAGCAGTCTCCAGAGGAGGTTTCCCAATTTTTTTTTCGAGGACGTAAACATTTCTTAAGGGGAAGGGAACGTTACATCAACTATAATATCGTGTGACCACAGTATAAGGCACCGATGCCGGCACTTGGAGAACTTTCCCCACCGAAGCAGCCAACTTTTCCACCATCTCATCCAACACTTGAGGTAAGCGTGGAAAGTCAATTCAGACCAGGCAATCATGGAATACAAACTCATTGATAAGGTTAGTGACGGGGGGTAGGGTTTGGTTATACACACACACACACACACACATATATACACACATACATACATACATACATACATACACACATACATACACATACATACATACATACATACATACATACATACATACATACATATATATATATACATACATATACATATATACACACACACACACACATATATATATACATACACACACACACATATATATGTATACATACATACATACATATATACATATATATATATACATACATACATACATACATACATACATACATACACACACACATACATACATACATACATGAAGATGGAATGGCTATTGATCCAAGAAAGGTATTTGTCATACAAAAAACTTTGTTTCTTAAGAATGTAAAAGCATTGTCTAGGTTTATTGGACAGATCAAATGGCATAGCAGATTTCTGAGATATCTCTCACATGTGTGTATGACACACGAAATTAACAAGAGGGAGTAAAATACATATGGGTATTGGAGTAGCAACAAGCATTTGATGTTTTAAAGAAGATGCTGGTGTAGCTCTTATCCTACAATCTCAAATTGGGATTTACCATTTCATCTGTTTGTAGATGCTTCTGATGTGGTAATTGGAGCAGTCTTGATGCAAAACAAGGATAAAAAATGGTTTCGACCTCTGTATTATGCTAGCACAGTGTTGACAAAAGCTAAAAGAATTATGCAGTCACTAAAAGAGAAGCTTTGGGAATTGTAGATGCTTTACATAAGTTCAGACATTACCTACTTGTGGTAATAGGGTTGTATTCCATGTTCACCACCAAGCTTTGATATAGTTGGTAACTAAACCACAACTAACTGGAAGACTTGCAAGGTGGATGTTGTTTTTGTAGGAATTTGATTATCAGATAATTCCTACACCCGGAAGATAGCATGCAATTGTTGATTACTTGAATAGACTTACCACAGAAGAAGATCCTATTGGAATGCCAGATCAACTACCAGATGCAGACTTGTTTGTGATCCGAATGGATGACGATCCCAAAAGATTGGTATGATCAGATGTTTTTTTCCTTACTAATGGACCGATTCCTGATTTTGTGTCAAGGGATGTATTAACATCCATAGAGTACATTCGCTAAATGCAAGGTAATCAGTGATGAGAGGTGATTAGGCTTCATAATTTACTACAACAGACAAGCTCAAGGAGTTTGATCCCCAAATACCCAAAGGCCAAGGATTGTAGGCAACGTGCACATTCCGATCTAAGGAGTATAGTACAAACTCAGGGAGTTTGATCCTCAAATATCTTGAGGCCAAAGCATCCAGGCAACGTGCACAGTGGTATGTTCTGGCCGCCTGGTTATAAGTTCCAACTGCAAGCTGCGGTGAAGTGGTGTCTCGCAGAAGTTAAGCCTCGCCACTCCAGGTTTTGAGCCTCATGCATGGGATTTGAACCCCAAATGAGTTAAGGCGTGAGGGCACTCACGGAGTTTGAGCCCCAAATCGCCTAAGCCTTGGAGGCACGAGGCTGACACAAGCACTATTTGGGAACCGGTTAGAAACACCTCCTAATGTAAGGTTTGTCCCAAGCGCAGTATCTAGACCGCTTAAGAGATTTGCTCCAGGGGCTACTCCAAGGGCAGACTATGTGATGCTTACTTATTGTGGGGAGCCTTCTTGCTATAGGGAGGCTATTATGCACGACAATTGATGCAAGTGGGAGTACACTATGCAATCAGATATGAATTCACTCATGAAAAATAAGACTTGGGACTTGGTTTCTTTGCCACATGGAAAGAAAGCATTGCCATGTAAATGGGTCTACAAGATGAAGGTCAGATGTGATGATGTGCCTAAGTACAAGGCCCATTTGGTTGCTAAAGGGTTCAAACAAGAGAAGGGTGTGGACTTTGATGAGATCTTCTCTCCAGTTGTGAAGATGACCACACTTAGATGCGTACTTGGACTTGTGGCAGCAGAGGATATGAAGCTTATGCAGATGGATGTAAAGACAACTTTCTTGCATGGGAATCTACATGAGGAAATTTACATGGTACAGCCGCAAGGCTTTGAAGAAAAGGACAAAGAGAATTTTCTTTGCAAGCTAAAAAAGAGTCTCTATGGCCTTAAGAAAGTGCCTAGAGAATGGTATCAGAAGTTTGAGCTTTCATCTCCAGTTGTGAAGATGACCACACTTAGATGCATACTTGGACTTGTGGCGGCAGAGGATATGAAGCTTATGCAGATGGATGTAAAGACAACTTTCTTGCATGGGGATCTAAATGAGGAAATTTACATGGTACAGCCGAAAGGCTTTGAAGAAAAGGACAAAGAGAATTTTCTTTGCAAGATGAAAAAGAGTCTCTATGGCCTTAAGAAAGTGCCTAGAGAATGGTATTAGAAGTTTGAGCTTTCATCGGTCCCAGGGTTTCAGAAGATGTGAGATTGATCACTGCCTCTACACGAAAAGGGCTAAAGATAATAGCATGATACTCTTGGCACTTTATGTGAATGATACGCTATTAGCTAGCAAGAACACTTATGAGCTAGATGCATTGCGAGACAAGTTGCATGAGGCCTTTGACATGAAGGATTTGGGACCTACAGGTCATATTCTTAGTATGCACATAACGCGTGACTGGAGTAGGAAACTCGTTTGGCTTTCATAGAAGGAGTATATTAAACAAGTGTTGCGGCATTTCAATATGGAGGGGGGGAAGGCAGTAAGTACTTCATTGCCTCTATATGTGAAACTAAGTCAGGAAGATAGTCACAAATCAGATGAGGAGAGGGCCATGATGGCCAAGGTTCCTTATGCATCAATGGTTGGGAGTCTTATGTATGTTATGATAGCTACTAGACCAGACATTGCATTTGCAGCGAGAGTTGTTAGCCAGTATATGGCTAATCCAGGAAAGAGGCAATGGGAGGTAGTTAAGTGCATCATAAGGTACATGAAGGGTACCAAGGAGATGTGTATCTACTTTGGCAGAGGAGAGATGTGTGTACTTGGGTACATAGATTCAGACTATGCAGGGCATGTGGATAGCAGGAGATCCACTTCTGGTTATGTGTTCACCTTTGCAGGTGGTATAGTGGATGTCTTGCACATAGAAGTGTGTTGCTTTGTCTACCACAGAGGCCAAGTATGTTGCAATCACAGAGGGTTGCAAGGAGGCTATATGGCTTGATTGGCTAGTGGGAGATTTGGGGATTCATATAGGTGTACCAACATTGCATAGTGATTCCATGAGTGCTATTGAGCTAGCACAGAATCCAGTTTTTCATGCAAAGACCAAACACATTGAGGTGAGGTACTATTTCATCAGAGAGATACTTGAGGACAAGCACATAGAGCTTGTCAAGGTTCATACAGATGATAACCCTGCAAATATGCTAACTAAGAGTCTACCTAGTTGGCGTTTTGAGTATTGTCATGTATTAATGGGCATTGGATAGTATGTCCACTGGTCGTTCTTCCTTATAGGCACATCGCCTTTAAGTGGGAGGTTGTGGGAGTTAAAGGCCACTATGTCTTAGCCCGGTTATGTACAATACTCAAACACATATATATATGGATGACATAACACATTAGTGTGTTCTGCACCCACAAAAACTTGTGTGGCTCTCTTCTGGGTCTCCCTCTCTCTCACCCTCTTTCGTTCTGCTTCCATTGAGAGCACTAGATCATGATGTAGAAATGAGGAGAATCGCTTTCCAGGATGTGAATCCACTTGCATATGTTGATAGACAACAAAGCTGTCCATGCACCAAATGTGCAAGAAATGGTGCCAATAGGTACTCCCACAGGTACACAATCAAGGGCAGATGATGGATCATCTATTGGTGAAAATGATGAGCCAAATGTGGCTGATATGCAGGCAGCACAAAAAGCTAGAATTCGCTTGAGAAGATCAACTAGAATGTCTAGACCGCTTGATAGATTTGTTCCAAGGGCAGACTATGTGATGCCTACTGAGTGATTGAGGGGAGCCTTCTTGCTATAGGGAGGCTATGATGCACGAGGATCAGCGCAAGTGGGAGTATGCTATGCTATGCAATCAGAGATGAATTCACTCATGAAGAATAAGACTTGGAACTAGGTTTCTTTGCCAAATGGAAAGAAAGCATTGCCATGTAAATGGTTCTACAAGCTGAAGGTCAGATGTGATGATGTGCCTAAGTACAAGGCTCGTTTGGTTGCTAACGGTTCAAGCAAGAGAAGGGTGTGGACTTTGATGAGATCTTCTCTCTAGTTGTGAATATGACCAGACTTAGATGTGTACTTGGACTTGTGGCAATAGAGGATATGGAGATTACATAGATGGATTGTCAAGACTTCTTTCTTGCATGGGGTTTTGCATGAGGGAATTTACATGGTACATCCAAAAGGCTTTGAAGAAAAGGGCAAAGAGCATTTGGTTTGCAAGAACAAAAAGAGTCTCTATGGCCTTAAGCAAGCATCTAGAGAATGATATTAGAAGTTTGATGTTTTCATTTAGTCCCAAGGTTTCAGAAGAAGTGAGATTGATCATTACCTCTACACGAAAAGGGCTAAGGATAATAGCCTGATACTCCTAGCACTTTATGTGGATGATATGCTATTAGAGCTAGCAAGAACACTTATGAGCTGGATGCATTGAAGTCCAAGTTGGATGAGGCCTTTGACATGAAGGATTTGGGACCTGTAGGTCATATTCTTGGTATGCGGATCACAGATAACCAAAGTAGAAAACTCCTTTGGCTTTCACAAAAGGAGTATGTTACAAAATTGTTGCAGCATTTCAATATGGAGGGGGGGAAGGCAATAAGTACTCCATTGCAACCATATGTGAAAATGAGTCAGGCAGATAGTTCCACATTAGATAAGGAGAGGTCCATGATGGCCAAGGTTCCTCATGCATCAATAGTTGTGAGTCTTATGTATGCTATGATAGCTACTAGAATGGACATTCCATTTGCAGTGGGAGAGCCAGTCTATGGCTAATCCAGCAAAGAGGCATTGGGAGGTAGTTAAGTGCATCATGAGGTATAGGAAGGGTACCAAGGAGATATGCACATGAAGGATACCAAGGAGATGTGCATATGCTTTGGCAGAGGAGAGATGCATGTACTTGGGTACATAGATTTAGACTATGCAGATCATGTGGATAGTAGGAGATCCACTTCTGGTTGTGTTCACCTTTGGAGGTGGTGCAGCATCATGGATGTCTCTCGCATAGAAGTGTGTTGCTTTGTCTACCAAGGAGGCTGAGTTTGTTGCAACCACCTAGGGTTGCAAGGAGGCTATATGGCTTGATCGACTAGTGGGAGATTTGGGGATTCATACAAGTGTGCCGACATTGCATAGTGATTCCATGAGTGCTATTCAGCTACTAGCATGGAATCCGGGTCTTTCATGCAAATACCAAACACATTGAGGTCAGGTAGCATTTCATCAGGGAGGTACTTGAGTACAAGGTCATAGAGCATGTCAAGGTTCATACAGATGATAACCTTGTATAAATGCTGATGAAGAGTCTACCTAGTCAGTGGTTTCAGTATTGTCGTGTATTGATGGGCATTGGATAGTATGTTTGTTCTCCCTTAAAGGCACATTGCCTTTTAAGTGGGAGGTTGTGGACATTAAAGGCCACTGTGCCTTAACCCAATTATGTACAATACTCAAACACATATATATACGGATGACATAGAAGATTAGGGTGTTCTGCACCTACCAAAAAACTTGTGTGGCTATCTTTTGGCTCTCCCTCTCTCTCACCCTCTTCCTTTCTGCTTCCATTGAGAGCACTCTCATTCATAAGGGAATGCAGGGTGCCTTTAAAATCATCAATGGGTGGCAATCATGAGGTTAATGAAGGTTCACAATCTAAAAGCTATCGTATTAGCAAGAAAATCACCATGCGTAGCACTATTTTCATGCTTAGTACTTAGGCAATGTACTAAACCATTTATGACACATAGGAATTACAAACAACAATCTAATATCTTTCTTGAACTAGCACTCACAACTCGTGCTCAACACACACTTGTTAGTATTCCCATGATGAGAGTGATGTGCATTTACCTTCTTACACACTCAAAAATAAGGAGATTGGAAGCATAGATCAAGGGAGGAATTAGGTGAGAGGCAAATAGGGGGTATGAGAAATATGCATCTCCACCGATATGCCAAATATTTCTTATAAGAAATGATCCATTATATGGGATTGCAAAGAAGGCTAACCTTACATTCTATTCCAAGCTGGCATCTCCTCTTTAGACTAACTCTCCCTGCCCAGGCTAGAGATGTCAATAACAAATTTTAAGCTAGCACCAATCCTTTCACAAAATTCGAGCTTGTAATTTCAAGAAAAAGGAAAGAGAAAATATTATCATTACCAATTCAACCTTTCCAATGCTTGATTCCCATTCTTAGACCTTGGTTTACAAACCACCTAGTCATTTGAACCTCATTGCTCACACAGTTGACCAAACACTTGATAGTACACAATTGGGGAGCCATTTATTTGCTAACCTACTCAATGCCTCACTCAATGCTCATGATGATTTTGCAAGGTCTTGTATCTCCATCCTAGTTCCAAGCAGCTGAGCGTGGTGATGTCACTAGAATGGTGACTAGATGATTCATGTACATGGGCACTTATGGAGGCCAAATTGTGGAGTCTTCATGTGGCACCATGGCAGTGTTGAACTGGTAGTGGCTCATGGCTTATATAAGGTGGTGTATACATGTGGACTCCTGTTATAACCTGCTCAATGCCTCACTCGATGCTCATGATGCCAAGCAGCTGAGCACGGTGATGTCGCCAGAATGGTGACCAGATGATTCATGTACATGGGTGCTGATGGAGGCCAAATTGTGGAGTCTTCATGTGGCGCCACAATGGCTAACATAGAAGCATTCCCAGATTCTATGGACACTGGTAGAAACAACTTCTGCAAAGGTGTTTGATCATATGATATCATTATTTCCTTCCTTATTTCTTGTTTGATTATGTTGATCTTATTTGCTTGTTTTGTTTGATGTGCAAAGCTATTAAAGTTCGGTGGTGATAACAAGAATGATGCCTGCACTGAGAATGCAACCTTGGGTAGGATTCTACATGTGTTTTGAATCTCTTGTGGTTTTTTGGGTTGTCCTTCATATGTAAAGAGCTCTATGTTTTGCACAAAAGTATTGAAAGGTGGAGATAAGAAACATAAGACATGCAAAGGCGATGTGAAGGGTGCAGAGCAAATGGGCACCATGATCGATTGTGCACTCTTTACATGCAATTGCAATGACAGAAAGGCAGAGTATGTTGGCAACCAAAACTGAATCTTCTCTATTTGTATAGGTGTTGACATAACCCAGCACCTCGTGGCAGCTTCAGTTACCTACTCTAAGAAGACGTCCACTCCTCGATCTAGGGCAGCTATCCTTGTGTCCATTGGTGCCACCAACCACATAAGCAAAGATGATCGAGAAATGGAGTAATAAGGAGGGCTTGCAACCGTTCTCTGAGGAAGGAATTCCAAGTTTTGGCAGCTCAAGCCTACGGCCATGGTGGGTTTTTTTCCATGGAGTTCTATTTCTTTTTGTGTTTGCTTGCTTGTCTTCTTGCGAAGATTGTGTAGCCTACAAAGTTCTACAAGAGAAGGGACTAGACTCAAAGGGTAAGATTGTAACCCTGATATGGATTTACGTGAAATTGACTGTTTCAAAAAATTTCAACACACTCCCCAAACATGCAGTAATGTCGATAGTCTATTTGCAGGTTTAGGAGAGGTTGTAGTGGTTTAACAAGATGTTGAGAGTTTTATGCTAATTGATAATAAGTGCGGACCACTAGACAATGGGCGACCATGTCGATCAGCATTTAGCTCCAAGATATTAATTTAGGTGTTTTACCTCGTGTCGCTGTGATAAATGTACTTAGATGCAATTGCAGTGTTGGGGTGTTTGTAACTCCTCTATTGTATCTCACTTGGTGTTAGTTGTTGAATAACTTGTGGTTGTCTTCACTGTGTCATAGTTTGTTAGGAGGAGATAGAATTCTATAGTTGCTTTCTTAGCGGCTCCCCACTTCACTTTCTACCAGTTGCCACCCTCCCATGAAACCATCTCTCCCATATTGAAGCCTACAAAAAGGAATCGTACTAACATAACATTGGTAGGTACCGCAATGGGTACATCTGTAGATGCTAGATTCGCTCTCAATAGATTCCCAACTCTCTCTCTCTCTCTCTCTCTCTCTCTCATCTTCCTATCTCTCTCTCTCTCACACACATACACATAGACCCCCTTTTTTGGTATTATTGTGATAAGAACATCTCAACCGTCTGCATGCTTTTCTCAAAAATTGTCTTTGCACAAGAAAGGCATGGGGTTGAAGTAGAACACCTTAGGGGTTGTATAAACTTGCAATCTTTCATGGTTGTACTACTTCCTTTTATTATTGGATCTATCTCGATGTGATATTGGTTTGTTGCCTTGGAGAACTCGACAATACTATTGTCGTACGACTTGTTTATGTTTTCACATTTTCCAGTTGTACGCTTTTGTGAAAGGTTTTCAGTGGGCTGTTGAAAAAGATGAGACATTGTGTTCTCTACTAAATACTTTTGGTGTCCAAATTAAAGTATAGTATTTGATAAACCAAATGCGAATATGTAATATTAACCTTGCTTATGAATGAAAAATGCGGCTAAGATATCATTTGAATATATAGAAAATGAGGAATATTTTACACCACCTATGAACTCATTTACATTTCAATCTATTCTCCCAGCTACCTGAAGCCATACAACCAACAATGAACAAAGCATGCAAGCAAACAATCGGCAAATGGATACTTACATTCTAGATTCCAAAGCATTAGTCCCGATGGATTATAGAGTAGCAAACTCAAATGCTCTTTTTGTGCTATAAACTTGCAATCTTTCATGGTTGTACTACTTCCTTTTATTATTGGATCTATCTCGATGTGATATTGGTTTGTTGCCTTGGAGAACTCGACAATACTATTGTTGTGCGACTTGTTTATGTTTTCACATTTTCCAATTGTACGCTTTTGTGAAAGGTTTTCAGTGGGCTGTTGAAAAGATGAGACATTGTGTTCTCTACTAAATACTTTTGGTGTCCAAATTAAAGTATAGTATTTGATAAACCAAATGCGAATATGTAATATTAATCTTGCTTATGAATGAAAAATGCAGCTAAGATATCATTTGAATATATAGAAAATGAGGAATATTTTACACCACCTATGAACTCATTTACATTTCAATCGATTCTCCTAGCTACTTGAAGCCATACAACCAACAATGAACAAAGCACGCAAGCAAACAATCGGCAATTGGATACTTACATTCTAGATTCCAAAGCATTAGTCCCGATGGATTATAGAGTAGCAAACTCAAATGCTCTTTTTGTGCCATGAATTGAAGATCTTTCAGAGTGCATTGGGTATCATTTCACATTTCATGGGAAAGTCCTAGCCAAGTATGGTGCCTTTATAGCCAACAATGCACCATACGCAATGTTCATGAGGGTTGACTTGATTGATGATCAATACTTTGCAATAGTTACATTTCATGTGTCACATGCATATGTCCCTCAATTCAAGGATGTTTTGCAAGTTGAAAATTTTTATAGGATAGAGGGTCTGACTATGGCAAAGAAAACCCATGGAGAGGGTGGTACATGCAATGTGTCATTATAGATCTATGCCACCATAAGTGTAGTGAAAGGAGATCCATTTGATGGCGATGTTTGCTTTTATCTTGATAGGGAGATTAGCATGTACGTGTCATGGGAAATTACTTAGATGAAGAGCAGTGCCACTACATTTACATCAGTCATGGATATGATTGCCTTTGTCATTGTGAAGATGAATATTTATGGGCCCACATAAGACCAAATCAATGTTTTTTGCAACCTAAATTGAGGATCACACAATGGTGCAAAGCACTTACCCCTTCTATTTGATTGCCTAAGTCCTCGACTTGCTAATGCCTAACTAAGTCCACATGGTGAAGCTTTCATTTGTAGAGCTGAGAGAAGAAGACACTATCCTGTCTAGTTCAGGAGTTTATCGAGGAGGGTATTGTCATGTACGTCGTTAATAATATCTCCTCATTAAGCAAGGTATTCATTAGTAGTATTTGACTTCACCATATTAACATTTGTTCTCGAGGGAAGCCTTTGAGAGACATTGCGACAATGTAGTGAAAGGAGATCCCTTTGATGGTGATGTTTGCTTCCATCTTAATAGGGAGATTAGTGAGTACGTGCCATGGGAAATTACTTAGATGAAGAGCAGTGGAGCTACATTTACATCAGTCATGGATACGATTGCCTTTGTCATTGTGAAGATGAATATTTATGGGCCCACATCAGACCAAATCAATGTTGCAGACAACCCAAATTGAGGATCACACAATGGTGCAAAGCACTTACCCCTTCTGTTTGATTGCCTAAGTCCTCGACTTGCTAATGCCTAACTAAGTCCACATGGTGAAGCTTTCATTTGAGCTGAGAGAAGGAAGACACTATCCTGTCTAGTTCAGGAGTTTATCGAGGAGGGCATTGTCATGTACGTCATGAATAATATCTCCTGATTAAGCAAGGTATTCATTGGTAGTATTTGACTTCACCATATTAACATTTGTTCTCGAGGGAAGCCTTTGAGAGACATTGCAACATGCCTTATCATCGTGTTACGACATGTCTATCTTAATGCTTTAGAACATGTAATCATCTATATGGCTAAATCTATGAATCCCATTGACTTTGCTTACCCTTATGGAGTGCGAATACTTATCTTGAATGCAGATGCATTCCAAACCTCCAGGTTTGTGGATCTCCTGCTTTGTCATGCATCATTTTGCAAGCATCTCAACTTTCAATCATTGCTATCAATCTACAGAGCTGAGCTTGTCGCACCACCCTTGTTCGCATGCAATCAAGGGTAATGCTTCAAGCTCAGAAGCATGCTAAACAAGTGACGGGGAATTGTTGCACTTGCGACAAAGGTCTTGCCACGTACACTTACAAGTTGTGTAGTTCAAAGCACTCTCTATAAATTTAGAATTGATGATATTTCCCTTCGTAAGCAAGCGTAACATGCAACATGCATGCAACAACACTTGCAACACATGTCCAACAAGACATGGCACAAAAGACCATATGACACATGCAACACAAGCAACCGTAACATGCAACACACATGCAACAAGACTTGCAACACATATGGAGTGCGAATACTTATCTTGAACGCAACTACATTCCAAACCTCCAAGTTTGTGGGTCTCCTACTTTATCGACGGGCATCATTCTGCAAGCAAAAGACCATATGGCACATGCAACACAAGAAACCGTAACATGCAACACACATGCAACAAGAGTTGCAACATGTATGCAACAAGACATGCCACAAAAGGCTATATCGCACATGAAACACACATGGAACAAGATACGCAACAAGCATGCATTTAGGCAACAGAAGACCAAACGTCAGGACATGGAACAAAAACCGAACATCATGAATGCCCAAACCCTTGTTAATATGTCGAGTTGGCAGAACTCAGTCAAAGTCGTGGATGAACACAAACCCGGACACCTAGAGACTAGGGACTTAACATGCAAAATGACTTTTTTGGAAAAAAAAACGTGTAAAATGACTGCCAAAATGAAAAGGAGGACGTGGGCTTACCCCTCCCAACAATGCAGCTCCCCCCTCCACATCGCCCTACACTTCGGGTACCGCTTTCCATCTTGCAACACACGCCTAACATGCAACTGCCACAAAGAAAGGAGACAGAGGCGCATTGTAGCTTGAAATAGGAGGGACGGAAGGCGTGTTGTGATTGAAACGGGAGGGACAGAAGGCGTGTTGTGACTAAAACGGGAGAGCCAGAAAAAAGGAGACACAAGGCACGTTGTGGCCCGAAACAGGGGGATGGAAGGCACTCTAGGAGGGAGAGAGGTGTTCGACATTCGGTGTGGTGATATCTGTGTGGTGCAGCACCCAGTTGTGTCCGAGAAAGGGGGTGGAAGAAGATGGGGGGAAGAGCCTTTCCAGCTTGCCTTGCTCATGATGTTTGGGCTTTGGGCAGGGCAGTGTTTGCATTATAGGAGGTGGGTTTGAGTGAACATATGGCTATAAGCATGTGAGACAACTAGTCCGTTCGACCTCCTTCCCACGTGTCGCTGCAAAAATTCCAAAATTTGCAATTTTGGTTGGGGTTCATAGTTTCCATAGAAACTTCATAGTTCAAGTAATTCACCTTGTTTCCACATTTTTGAATTCTCCCACTCTTCTAAGCTGAAAGAGTTCATCCCGTCGTCGAAGCTTCATTATGGTTTAGAGTGATAACCCTTCGAAGTGTGCCAACAGTGTCCCCAAACGGGGTGACCAAGATGAAGTGCCGAGTCTTGGGCTTTAACTCAGTTCTCGCATTTCCCAAACTTGGAGTGTGCCTCCAGGGCTTGAATAAATTGAAAGTGCTAACAGCGTCCCGAAACGCGGTGACCAAGATGAAGTGCCTCTGGGGCTTGAACTAAGGACTCGCATGTACACACCAGTGTTCACAGAAAACCTGCAAACTATATACAATGAACCTGCAACATTTTCATTTTCACCCATAAAAAATATTTGCTCAATTTTGTAAAATCTGCGAAATTTTAGGCAATTCAGTTATATGTTAGCTTAAAAATCCACAAATTCTTAGGAAAAACCTTGGAAATTTGAAACCCCAAGTTTTGTGATTTGTTGAGAAAAACGTTTTCTATGAAGAGTGGTCCACACCCATTTCATAGTGTTACACACCCATCCGGGGGAGGAGGAAATAGAATTGGAAGATGGTTTGCCTGAGTGTGGTGGTTCAAAACTACCATACAATGATGGGGCTTTTTCCGCATTTTTGAATTCTTTTCAATTGAACCTTAGACCTTGATGTAGCCTTCCTCAGAGCCGAGAGAGAGAGAGACAGAGAGCTCGTCTAAGCTGCATTAGGGTTTAGAGTTCTAGCCCCTCGAAGTTCTGTCTCTTCTTACTCCAGCATTCTGTCATGAATAAAGAGAAGATCCTTCAGCTTGCCAAGGGCTTCCGTGGTCGCGCCAAGAATTGCATCCGCATTGCCCGTCAACGGGTCGAAAAAGCATTGCAGTACTCTTACCGCGACCGCCGTAATAAGAAGCGAGATATGCGTGGACTTTGGATCCAACGTATCAATGCCGGTGCTCGCCTCTATGGGGTTTGTTTTCCTACTCTTTCTTTCTTTTTCCCCCCCTTTTGGGTTTTGCTGGAGAATTTGCTGGATTACAGCATGGGGATTCCTTCGAGTGCAAGAGGCGTTCTCTCTTACCATGTCGCTCCACTTTGCTTGGTAATTTCTTTCAGCAATACGGTGCAGACTGATAAAAACTTGGCTGTGACAGGTAAACTATGGTCAATTCATGCATGGACTGAACCAAGAGAACATCCAGTTAAACAGGAAAGTTCTTTCAGAAATATCCATGCATGAGCCGTACAGCTTCAAAACTTTGGTCGATGTTGCGAAGAATGTGTTTCAACAACGTAAAGTACCGCTGCTCACATCTGGCAAAGGGAGCACCTCCATGGGAAATTGAGATGAGACCCTGCTGACGTGCAGACTTGCCTTGCCATTGCAATCCGTGAGTTGGAATTTGAAAATTTAGCACCAGGTTTACGATGGGTGGCAGTAGTTTGTTTCTAATCACATTTGGAACGGTCTTTCAACTGCTGGGCCCCAATGTACATTTGGTTTGCGTTGTGTATGTCACATTTTTCAGAGCTACTCTTTCTTGTAATGGAAGGATTTAAGGCTGCATTTGTAGAGGGAAACTTAATTCTGTGTTCCTTTGGTAGATGAGATGGACGCATTTTTGTGCTTTTACGGTGCAGTCAACTGCAAATAAAGAATATCTGAAGCCGTCTGAGAAAGTCCATCTCATGATTGGCATGCTATAAGTACTTTGAAATCAGGTCAGCAACATAAGCAGCGTTTACTTACTGAGAAGTTTTCATTTTGTAATCTCGAGTTCATTCTCTCTCTCTCTCTCTCTCTCTCTCTCTCTCTCTCTGTGTCCTTTCGGTGGTCAACTCCCCATGAGCAATCACATGAGGAAGACATTGGGGGGTTGACTGTTGTATCAGCAGCATAGGATGGCATCAGACATAGTTCACTTGGGCTGAGGATGAAGAGGCCAGAAGGGCTGAACCGAGAGAGATGGAAGGGATGCCATGTGGGCAGATGGGGCTCCCACACGTTCATTCAGTGGAGCTGCCATAGCAGCAAGTACAGCAGCCACCAGTGCTGCAGAAGAAGGCCTGTAAAAGCTGCTGATCACAGCAGCATGCTCTTGCATTCCCATTATGGTGGTGTCTCCAATAGCTCAAAAAGGCCATTATTATTAGGAGGAAGACACACATTACCTTGTCATTTGTGAAGTGGCCTACATGGGGCATATTTGTGGGCAATTGGGACAGGGCCAGTCGGGTACAGCAGACAGGTACACTCTGCAGGTGAAAGTCATCTATGAGCAGAGACCAGGGGTCATTTGGCTGTATATTACAGGTCGGCAGTACAACAGTAGTGGTCGGCTGTACAGGAGGGTTGGCAGGTGGGGTATTTTCACAGACTGGTCGGTCGGTCTGTAAATCTGCCCTTCCAGATCTGGAAGGACGTTCGTCCCATATAAATGGAAGGGCTACTGCCCTATATAAAGGCCCCCATTCCTGGGGTCTTGGAATTTATCGAGTACCTCAGTATTGGCTCCATCAGAGCAGCAGCGAGGCCAGGGATCAGCATTCAACGTGTATGTCTCACTATTGGCTGCATTGCAGAGCAGCAAGGAGGCCTAGGTAGTCTAGCATAGTCCGTCCTTGAAGACTCTTCTGGACGATACGGAAGGCCATTGTTGAGCCACACATCTGAGGAAGGTGAACAGCAGTAGAACGTCTCTGTTTTGAGGAGGGTATTTTATATGGATGCTCATTTGGGAGAGACTAAAAAAAAATCATATAGTCTTCACAAGCTGTTGTAGCTTGAATGAAGAGAATGTGGCCTACTTTTTTATTAGCCTTCTCCTTTAGTGCTAGCCTTTGTAATGGCCGAGTTTGCCCTTCACCTACGGAGTGTCGACAGAAACTTAGTACGAAGACCTTCATATAAATGGATGCTCAAGTATGTGTGTGTGTGGATTTGTATGTGTGAGAGCATATGTTTACACTATGGTTTACACCCACTGTTGGGCTCTGATGATGTCAGTGCAGATGCCATACGCAATGTTGAATGGAATTTATGGTTTTCAACCTTCTGAGTGACTATCATGAGATTGAAACTGCACACTGTGTTGTGTTTGTAGAAGATGAGTTTGGGCATGTTCTTGGATTCATCTAGATATATGATCTAGGCCTTGAGGGAGACTCACAAGCGTGTGCTGCCAGGAAGAGAAACCTTTGCATGTAAGCAAGTTGGCCTTCAATCTGGAAGTGCCGAATTTGATATTGACTCCAATATCTAAAGGATAGGTACCTTTGCAAGGAGGAAGGTGACCTAGATTCACGTAAGTGTGCCTTTTTCAAGTACGGATTGTAGAGTTCATAACAAATGGACTTTGGTTGATCTTCATTCCAATGGCTTCAAAAAAATCTACTTTGTATGATCCAAACTAGTCTACAAAGGTATATCCAATGACTTCGAGGACCCTGTTCTCAAACTTATGAGAGGGAAGCATTCTGGACAGGAGTAATTTCAATTTGGAAGGTGAAGTTGCAGAGCCACATGGTGGTAATGAAGGTGTGGAAGATGACGATAGGGGGGATCTGAAACCCTAGAATGCAGGATTCTCAATTTCAGAATCAATTGTTCTCCACGAAGATGGAGAAGGGAGATCCCGTGCATGACTCCCTTGCTAGAGTGAAGGTTAGGGATCAATCTGCAACAATTGGTCATAAGGTGGACCCAGTCCAATTGCCTATGCTTATGTTGCCAAAGAGCTTTAGAAACTTTGTGACGAGCATTACAACTTCGAAAACGTCAAAGCTGCTCGCTTTTGGAGAGTTGGGGGTATGTTGGTACAAGAGTAGGCCAAGGCAAAGACCTACGACAGAGATAGCGACAAGGAGAAAGCAGAGGCAAGGGTAACGGCAGGTTTGGCAAAAGCAAGCCCAACAAAAAGAAAAATGACAAATCTGGTGATAAGGACTCTTCTGGTGGTGGAGGCAATAAGAAAAAGAAGAAATATTTCTACTATGAGGAGCCTGAACATTATGTGAGGGATTGTAGAAAGAAGGTTGATAAAAAAATGGAAGTCTTAAGCAGAGTCAGAGGAGTCAGAGACATCAGCTAACATGGTAATAGAAACAACAGAGCTTTTCTTGTGGTCCAATCAGCCAGAAGTTCTAGGAACCGGAGGATAGCATTGATTGCTCAGATTGTCGTGCTGAGAATGAGGCTGGCACCAATTGCATGAAGGAAGTGTCTTTGAAGTTTGGAGGGACTTCCAAGATCGGGGTTCTCGGATGTTGAGGGCATCGTATGGGCAGGCCACACAGCGGTGCTGTTCCTCGAAGGAATGTCCCTCTGTATGCTGATGCCTGCTTTTGAGGGGGGGGAAACCCGGGATCAATTAAATTGTGGAGAGAAACCAGTTGTGGTCTGGTATGGCATGGATATCTGGGTGTGACCTGAAGAGGAGACACTGTGAAGTGGGAGAGGGGACAGGATCTTGAGACGGGGGTGGATCAAGAGGGGCTGTCTGAGTGGCCTTAGCGACCAGAGAGTCACCAGTGAGTGGGTGGGCAGAGGTGGAGCCATCCCGACAGGTTGGGGTGCTACCGGCCTGGTTCCCACTGTGGATGTAGCTTGTGCTGGTCCTTGATGTCCGGAAGCACACCCTTCCCCTTTCCTTGTCTTTTCTTTGGCCGTCTCCACTTTGTCTTTGTCCTTATCCATATCCCAAGCCATGAGAGGGAGTACAAGAGTCCTGATTGAGGAAAAAGTCGGGGGTGAAGTCCACTTATGCGGACTGTAAGAATCTCAGCTCACCATCAAGAATTGTGGCTGTATTGGACAGGGCTGCGAGGCAATGAAGGCAATGGGAGACATATGAAAAAGCTGCTGGGGCCACAAGAAACTGGACCCAAGATGCTAGCTGGAGTAGAGGGTGCTGCTTGGAGGCTGCGTAGCACTTTGGGCACGGAGGCAGCAGATCGTGGTGCAATGTGGAGCTGGAACAGAGGGGCTGAAATGGCACACTGTTGGACTGGAACAGAGGGCTCGAACAGAGTGGAGGGTGCTGAGACTTAAGCTGTGGTGCTGTGCTGTAAGGCGGAGAAGGTACAGCAATGGCGGGGGAGCAGAGTGGGCTGCTACATGGGCATTCATGGGAGCTGGCATAGCAGCAAGTACGACATCCACCAGTGCTGCAGAAGGCGGCCTGTGAAGGCTGCTCATCAGAGCAACATGCGGTGCTGCAAAGGGGCCTACATGGGGCTTATTTGTAGGCGACTGGGACAGAGCCAGTCGGGTACAGCAGATAGGTACAGTCTGCAGGTGCAAGTTGGCGGAGACCAGAGCGTCAATCAGCTGTATAGTACAGTTCGGCAGTACATCAGTGCTGCTTGGCTGTATGGCGGTGTTGGCTGGTCGGTTATCTGCACAGACTGGTTTGCCAGTCTGTGGCTGCCCTTCCAGATCTGGAAGTGGTTTGCGGGTCTTGGCATTCATCTCCATTGTCTATGCAGACAATTCTTTGCAAATTGGCAGCAGAACTCATAGTTGGAAGAAAACGGGTCATTCACAATCTGTGGGAAATCACAGGGCTGAGTTGGCTCATTGCAGAGATATTCTCTACTTTATTCTCATCTGAGGTTATAAAAGACTTTGTTCTACTTTATACTCATTTGAATGTTCTCTACTTCATTCTCAATTATTAGACACTGCATGCTTCACTTTAATAAATACCTTAAAAGTCACTCCCAGGGCTCTCTTGCTCACTTCAGATGTTTTGTTTTAATAATCACTAGGCCTACCCAATAGATTCTAGAATCTCTTGAAATCCAGATGGTAGCGCATGCTTGGGGTAGGGATGCGAACATGAAGCATAGCTGTGCTCTCTCTCTCTCTCTCTCTCTCTCTCTCTCATTTTGTTACTTTTATGAAGACGAGCCACTTTGGCAGCATAATAGCGAGTTGTATAAGAATTTTTGTGTCCTCATGCTCGCTCTCCCTCATTTTGTCACTTCTATGAAGGTCGCCAGCTATTGTCATGGATTTAATCTTTTGAGGTTCACATGCTGCCACAGAAACATGTTACTGTTTGCAAGTCAAAAGAGTGCGTGATTGATTTGTTTTTGCTTCAGCTTCCATGATCTTTGCTTTATTTATTTTAGTATTTGTCCCTCATTCTTTTTGTGGCTGAGGTCCTTCAGTATTTGTGTGCTAGCTCTCTGGTAACTGCAATGTTTAATTCTGTTTTCCTTCTTATTATTGTCAGCCTCACAGCACCAACCATTGATGTGCCACATGTGGCCCAACTCCTTAGCCGCCTAACTACCCGCGGGCTCACTCCCAATAGTCAAGGGATAAGAGCTTATTGTGCCTGTTGTATAGAGTTTTCCTCATATCCTCTCAGCATCATTCTCACTTGCAGTCTTGTCTTGTGCTAGCTACTTGCTTATGGAAAGATCTCATGCACTCAAATGGGAAAACAAGCATTAACGTAAACATTGGTTCATGCCTATCAAATGAGTGTGGATGCGTATGAGGACACACCTTGGTTGGAAGAGGTGGAGTTGGCCGAGCACAACAGAGGTGCAATTGATCGTGGCAACGCAGCCAATGGGAGAATGGAGGTTGGCGAATTGAGTGCACACCCTTTTAGAAGGCGGTTCTTTAGGTAGTTATCTGTTGTAATAGGCAATGAAGAGAACAAGAGAGCAGTGTAGTTCTCTTCCTTTGACTTGAGTTGTTAGGGGAATGTTCATTGCAAGCCGAGGCGGCTTGGTTGTGATTCAATAGATGTGAATTGGTTATCTATTCTGCTCAATATTGTTGTGTTCACTTCATTGTTTAAGTATGCTGATAACTCGGTGTTTTTGCGTTCTCACACAGTTCTTCTCTGATAGCTAACCCCGATCACTAAGTGTTTAATTTGTTGGTATCTGTTCTGCACCCGAGCACACTCTCCTTAAGATTGGAAGAGCGAGCATAGCATCGGGTTGGGTCGTAAACCGATCACTTTTGAGTTAGCCGAGCGAGGGATTAGAAGCATCAACGTTTTATCCTATTGGGGAAGGGTCAAGAGAATTCCGAGTTAACGAGCTATCAGGATAGGAGATTTAGAGAATCGAGTTGGTAAGCTTAGTGTCAGAGTAGAATAAGAAAGAGAGTTCAGGCTAGCCCGCGACGAAGTGAAACGACTATTGGGACTCGTGGGCTACTAGAGAGTTTATTCAAGTAACTCCAGATGAGTGCCATCAATTGGTAGTGTGCTTGAAGACTAGTGTGTGGAACATAGAAAGTACTGGGATTGCTCTTCGACTACTTTTTGACTTAAGCAATGGTTGACACACGCGTAGAGAGACGAAGAAGATACGTTGCCAAACGTGAAGAGTATTTGAGCTAGACGGAGTGGTTACATCCGACTATGCAAAGTAAGGTAGTCTCGGAACTAGAGTTCAACGCTCGAAGGAGGCTGGCAGAAGCAACTATCCAACTGGAGTGACAAGCACGAGAAGAGAGACTCGGCTACACTACCAGAGGGGTGGAAGTTGGCTATTATGTAGAAGGTCAGAACGATGGTTCGGGTCGAGGCGTCTCGGAAGATTGGCGAGTAAAGGTTTGTCGTGGCAAATGGAATCCAAGCACTCATCTACGAAGAGTTTGGATATGGCTACCTCCCCAATAGAGCATCGAAATGAACAAGAAGACCAACTCAGAGAGCGACGAGAGTGTCTTCGACGATACTTGGCTATCATTTTAGAAGCTTGCGTCGAGAAAGGTATGAAGACAAAAGACCGGCTACGATTGATGGACAAAGGATTCATTGTCGTGAAGACAGGCGTGTTTTTGATGGAGAGAGGCACCATTGAAGATCCGAGGTGAATGAGGAGCAACTAAGGCAATTTGCCCGAGTTTCTCTCACATTACACAGAGATACTATTGGTCGACAAGAATACGTCAAGCTGTACCCTTAAGACCTAGAGACAGTACTAATCGGTCAGGAGGAATCTACAACGACCTCACAACCATGAAGGCGGTTATGATAGATGTGGAGTTAGTGAATAGGTTCTTCCGAGCGGAAGACCTGCCTACGCGGATTTTGGTGCGGAAAAGTTTTAAGTCGAGCTCCAACATCAAGGTAAAGTTCCAAATTTTCAAAGGCGTGGATGACGAAGATCGTACAGTTCAATCAGTTTTTGATTGGGTATTTTTCCGATTGGTATACAATGTCCGAAGCTTTCTTGCGAAGGTTTTGACAGGAGATTGACGAGAAGGATGTGAGGACAAAGCTGAGTGAATTAATGCAAAACAAGGGAGAATGTGTCCAAGACTTCGTGCTTAGGATGAGAGATCTTATTAATTAGTTGCATATGGTCGTGACTTCTTTGCTCAGCAAATCAAGGAGTCCTCTGAGCAACCAAAGGAAGTGCAATCCTTAGCTACTATGCTTGTGATTGATACTCTAGGGGTTGATGAGGAAATTTTGGTAACCACTATCAAGATGGTTATAGTGGGTATAACCATATTATAATGGCTCTAGACGATCAATCGAAAACTGCTTTTATTACAGAATGGGGTGCCTATGCAACTAAAGTGATGCCTTTTGGATTAAGAAGTGCCCCATCAACTTTCCAGAAGTTTATGGTTGACACTTTTTGTGATTACCTCACCGAGCTCATTTCTATTTATTTAGATGATTTCTGTGTATACTCCTCAGATATCAGTCACATAGGATACCTGGAGAAGGTCTTTCTGAGATGGAGACAAGCGGGTATCTCTTTAAATTCAGCTAAGAGTGTGTTATGTGTCCGAGTTGGTATTCTACTCGGCCATGTTAAGGCACTATTTACTCGGTAACCACTTTGTGTTTTATGTTGATCATCAAGCCTTACTTTATCTTATCATAATAAGCTTGTCATTCAAGGACGGCTTGTTCGTTGGATGCTTCTGCTGCAAGACAACTTCAAAATTATTCATAAGCCAAGAAAGAGCCATGTGGGATCTTACTATTTGTCAAAGTTACCAGCACCCGAAGAAACATATGCGTTTATATGGAATTGTCAGATGCTGAATTGTTTGCAATTGATGAATGAATATGCGGAGTTGGTGGATTACTTGTCTAAAGGCACATTTCCTAAAACCATGCCTCCAGACAAACGCAAGCAACTAGCTTTAAAGGCTTGGAAATACACTTTGATTGGCGGGCAACTCTATCGTCAGTGTGCAGATGGGATTCTGTGCCGTTCGATTTTACCACATGAATGAGTTGTGTTGCAGGAGGCTCACTTGGATCTTGTTAGGAGGACATTTCCAAGGGGATTTAATTACTAGAAAATGTTACAAGCGAGAATATGGTGGGAACCTTATTCAAGGATGCACAGACCAGGTGTATGCAATGTGATGTTTGCAAACACATTGGACTGTTATTGTCTAATCAATCTATGCCTTAACTAACTAGGCCTTGGGAAGCCTTTTAGCACTGGGGTTTGGATTTTGTTGGTCCGTTTAAACTAACCAAGTTCACTCAAAATAAATATATCATCGTTGCCACTAATTATGCTACTAAGTGGGCATAAACTAAGGCACTCCGAGACAACTCGGCTTGGAGTAGAGTTAAGTTCATCTATGAAAATGATCATATGCAAGTATGGATGCCTGTTCCAGCTTGTCAGTGATCAAGGGACACATTTCCTCAATGATATGATGCAGTTACTCAAAAAGGAATTCAAAATCATGCATACAATCTCCGCTCTTACTATGCTCGTGGTAATGGTGAAGTCGAGTCAACTAATAAGAAATTGAAACTCATTCTCACTAAGACAGTACAGTCCGCTAAGGGTGAATGGGATACCAAGCTACACTCTGCTTATGAGCTTATCGCACTGCTTACAAGGTAACTACAAATCTTACACCCTTTTGTATGGCGTTCGGTTTAGAAGCATTTGTTCCCTTACTATTTGTTGTCCCGAGTCTTCGAGTTGCTATTTGAAGCCCGACCATCGAAAACTCAACAGGGCAGGCCATGAACAACATCAGCAGGATGAACAAGGGATGGGTGAGCAGGAGCAGGAGCAAGAGCAAAAAAAGGACCAGGAACAGGAGCAAGAACGTCAAGAATGGGAGCGACATTGGATATTCAGAGATAATTGGAATGGGAGCGACCATCGAAAACTCAACAGGATAGCAAAGAGAGTTAATTCAGGCTCACTCGCAGTTGCAGCAAGCACACAATGAGATGCAAACAGACTATGGTAACCTGCTGTAAGAAGTGGCCCATCTCAAGGATATTTCATGCAAGGCCCATGCAGAAGTTGTCACTATTGTCAGGAGAAATGTAAAACTGCAACATGCCCTGCAGTGCTTGCAGAAAAAGGTCACAGAGGATTGGTGGCAGCAGGTACCTCCAGACGAGCTCGAGGCGAGCTCGAGGCTCTAGAGGAGGAAAATGTGCGCCTAAGGGAGGCGACTGTAGAAGAGCAGGCATTAAAGGAGGAGACCCAAAATTACAGGCCAAGCTGGATAGGTATCAAAAGCTCCAACACTTAATTCCTCTCCTCCAAGTGCCTGACGAGCACCCAGACAACCTGCCTCGCGGACAGCCACAAGATAATGACGGTGCCAATGGCTAAACTGGTGAGCTTCTTCCTTCTATTCCGAGCGAACAGGTGGTCACATCAAGCTAGTACTCCACGCCCAGGGGAGGTGCCTCACATACAAAGGGGACAGAAGGGATCACGGCACAGGACCTTAACCGAGTAGTGAGTACTGAGCAAGCAACCCAAACGGACTGCAGTTGTGAGGACGCAGCAGTGCAGGTCTAGTTTTTTGCAGAGACGACAAAGAAAGAGGTGCAGACGGAGCAAATGGCTGAAGCCGAGCCCATTTTTCCAGGTGAGGATCTCCCCATTGCAGTTTTCACCATGGAAATTTTGTGTCGCATTCGAGGTCGGGAGGAGATGCCCTTTTGTTATCGGGTCTATTGGCATACCGAAGCAATAGAAATGTTTGCTCCCTCACACTCTATGCACCAAGATGTTTTAGAACATGTATAGCAAATAGTCTTTGTATACGATCGAGCGATCAGAGCGTTCAATTATTTTGTCGAGGAGTGCACTCAAAGGCAGCACAACAATTTTAGGACCGAGAGCAGGTTTTTCGTCCAAGTACGTTAGTTGCCAAAGCCTACTATGCCCGAGCTACCCATCTACTATGATAAACTTTTGCGGGAGCTCGAGCATTTAATCAATAGTAGCCACGTAACGGAAGCTAAATCGATGCACGATAATATCTGCAACTTATGCAAGGATCCGGGGTGAAGTGGTAGGAGTGGGTTAGCAAGGTCCAGGGATATCGAACCAATTTTGCAACAACATTGGATATTCACATTCCATCCGAAGATCCAGTAGCCGAAGCCTGGACTCTGGATTGGCTCACCAACCACGAGCGACCCCCTGTTGATATTAGCAACATATATCCTTGGCCACCAAGGGGCCATGTTTTGAAGTAGAGCCACCATGTTCCCCTCCTCGCACTTCGACAAGAGATGAGGCCGGTCCATCCCGATAGCCAACCTCACATCTGACTCGTAGACGTCATCGACGACCATGAGGCTTTAACCCTAGAGCCTCCACGTGTGAACAGGTGTCTTGTGGCTAGCACTTCCAAGCTTTTCCAAGTTTTTGTTAGTTTTTGAAACTCTTGAACGAATGTGCCTCTTGCTTTATCGTCAAGAATAGTTTTTTTGTACGATTCTTGCCACGGGGCTCAGAATCTACTTGGTTTGGCCAAGGTGGCCACATGTTTGGGGATCTCATACAGCCAAGCCTCAAACTATGAGTCCCATCGAAGGCAAATGGAGGTGTGAAGGTTGAATTTCTAGCATGCGCAATCCACCACAAGTTGCTTTTCTTTATGGAGATTTTGGTGGTTGTATATTTTAGTTTTTATGACACCACGCGTTTCCCAAACTTTCCTTGTATAATGAGTAATGCTTGTGATGCATTTTTATGTTAGGCGTTTTTGCATATATGACTCCTCTTATTGCAATTGATTTTCAAAGATGCATCAAGTTATTCACTTCACTAGTGGCAAGGAGGTCTTGTCAAAAAGTATGGTGGAGTAGCAAATCTTTTATCCATTTCTTTATAGAAATTGTATTTCTTAACATCTATCCCTAGAGAGTATTATATTGGAGATAGAATTTGGGGATTCATTCAAGGTACTCTATTGAGTTTGGCTAGACATACTTCCCTAACTTGGAATTTTTTATTTATATTAAACCTATATTGTGTTCTCTATACAACTAATGTACTCATATACTGAGGTTTGCTAAATACACCAAAGAGTTTGGCAATCTTGGCCTCCATGTTTGCACCACTAACTTAAAAAATATTTGTTGTAAATTACTACCTATTTTAGGACTTAATCACATCCCATTGACAACTTACTTAACCCCTTAACCCAAATTTTGGCTCTTATTGAGATTTTTTAAAGGACGGGTTCATTGTTCTTCCACCCTAAATATCTAGGATGTTGAGTAGCTAATGATAGATTTGATCTCTTATATCTCTCATAATCCGATAAGTTTCAAGACTTCAGAGAGATGAGGATAAAGATCCTTACAACCATCTGCAAAGTTTCCTCTACGTATGCACCATCAATGGGTGTACAACCAAGGATGACTTCAAAAACTATTTCCATGCACTGAGAGCAAGATGGTACATAGGTGATTTAATATATTCCCCATAGGATGTTTTGGATATTTTTAACGAATGAAAGTGTCCTTAGGAGTATTTGCTAGGAAGTAAATGAGTAGGATGTTAAGACCAAGCTAAACCACCTCAAACAAAAGAAGAATGAATCCATTTCGGAACTTGGTGTAGAGGATGAAAACCCTGATGGATCAACTGAGTAGACCTCTTTTTAAAAAAAAGAAGGAAATTTAAACATATCTAATACAACTATGGTATGTACATGTACGAAGAGGAATTTCAAATTAAAAAATACAATTATATGTACAGAAGAGAGGTAAACAATTATGCACGAAAATGTACAAACTTTAACTCTTGGGGTATTTCAAATGTGTTCTTGCTTGTATGTGTTATACTAGCTTTTTATAAAGTGACTACATTGGGGGTGACCGTAGCAAATCTAGCTTCAAACTGTGACAATCCAAACATCAACTCTTTTATACATTGTACCTCAAGCAATGGAAATTTTATGTCACTTTATGACAATGCAACCTTTGTAGATGTAGTTTGCAACAAATGGACATCATTTTACATCATCAAGATAGAGCTCTTGCAGTGGATTCGAACATCAAGCAAAGTGTGCTATGATCAGACAAACAACTCTTTAATCACTGTCTCATCAACAAGATGTTTGAAGACATCTCTTTACCTCAACAAGATGTTTCAAGGCTTCTCTTTAGTGTTTGAAGACATCTCTTTAGTTTGATGATGGAAAGTATGCCATCATTAGACTTCAAGTGGGATGTCTTTACTTTAGTCAATATCTTAGATTTTGGCTCATTTAGACAAGTGTGAAACACAAAGAAACATTGAATCTTTGTCAATAAAGATCAATATGCCATCATGATTACATAATACCTAGATTAATTCATCAATTATTGGAGCAAGCTAGCATCATAAAGTAGTAGTGCATTGACATTTGATAGAGAAAGTCATGCAACAACTTAACGAAGATTGCTACATCAAGCGTTTCACATCTAGTTTCGCAACACAAATTTGGCATAGACAATTAGATATGTAATATCATCATCACATCCAATGTGACAAAGCACATCAAGCATCTACAATCAACAATAGTCTCTTAGGCACATGAAAAGCTTTTCAAGTTTTCACATTAGAATTTGCATCTTATTTCCTTTATCAAGCATCTCTTATGAACAATTCTCCAAAAATTGAACACTATTTCTATGATGAAACACATATATGTGACAACTCACGTTAGTTCTCGTATGACACTAGCTCAAACAAGTCAATAGAACTTCATGGATGTGATCCCATGTGCACGTCCCACTAAGCATTCACACACTAGTTTAGAAGAATTAAATGAATCCTTGCTAATCAAATGTAGATATTTGGTCCAAGATGACATCACCAATCTATGGTTGAAACTCCACATACAAAGTGTTTCAATCTAAACAATTCACAACTCAACAATTTTCATCCAGAAGGAACCTTATCCTATTTCATTCATGCTTCATCCACAAAGGAGAAGGTTGATTAGTTGCTAACATCTCCATTAAAAAATCACTTTCCCTCCACATCAACATGGTTCCACAAACAATAGCAATTTTAGAGGGATTTTTCTTCTTTATTGCCATAAATGCAACAAGAAATCCAAAAAAACTTTTGCAAAGGTCCCTCTACTTATATAGTGCAATTTAAGAGGGGGTGTTGAGAATCGTGTAAAATTTCACCTATACTCTGAATAAGATAAGGTTTATGAGACAAACCTAACCCTAACCCTAACCCTAAGGGATGAAAATGCATACATTCCAATTTTCTTTATAATATATGTACTGCAAAGTTAGACTTCTCATTGCTCTCACCACCATTCTTCATAAAAGCCTAGCCCAATTTCTATTATGGAAGCTAGACTATGCCTTTAAATTATCAATTTAGTTAAGACAAATAGTGAGGAGATAAGACAATAGTATACCATTCGTCAATGACATGTGAGACCAATATATACTTTAAAAATGAGCATACCCTATAGAAGCAAAGTGAGCTTAATAGGGCATGAAGCAAGTTTCAAGGGAAGCCTCAATTACATACCATGTAATGGGGTATGTGTGGGATCCTTGAGCATAAGAAGGTAAAGCCAAGCATACTACTGACCAAATCACATCACTTATGCCACTCAAGTATAACTCATTCACAAGTACTTTTGACGTAAGAGGGGAATAAGGAACAAAATCTTTCATATGCACAAGGCCAACCACACCATGATGCCATACCAAAAAGCTATAAGATAAATGGTATTGGTACAAAATACATCAAGTACAAGGAGCACTCTAGTTTCTATCATCATGCCACAATATTCTTTGATAAGTTAAGGAGATTAGAAAACATCAATTGGTGATTAAAGCAAATGACAAAACTAAAAGTTAGTCAATGACTAGACCAATTTCATATGTCAATGAGGCTAAATCATAGGATATTCATCGCTCACATTAGGGTACATACTATTTTTCACAAGAAAATATATAGTAGGAAAACTAATGATCATTTCACTCTCAAGGATGATCAAATGCTCACCATGCTAATTAAAATAAGCTAGCATCAGTCTAGAAGTTAACCATTAGTGTTCTCATGCAATGTTCACATATCTTTTAATTGAGGAATATCATGTTCTAGAATCTTTTAATTTTAAAATTTCTAGCAATTTTCTTACTAGTACTTGACCATTTTCCTTATGTGCCATTGGTACTTTAGCATCATTAAAGCTTATGAAATTAAGATGCTTTTCATCTATGGTGCCAAGATGCATTGTCTATTGGTATTGCAAGCTATAAGGATGTACCGGTGTTGAATCCCCACCCAAGCAAACCTATCATAGTGCTTACACCAATTATCTCACTTATGAGTCCTACTAAGGAAGGTTTTAGAATTAGCATGCTAGTAGGCCTCCACCATGCATAGATCATGTTTCCCTATTTGTTGAAATACTTTGACAAAGGTTTCACTCATAACAATGAGCGCGCCTAAAACATGTACCAAGGTTGTGAGATTATTATTCTCAATCTACCTATCACATAGCCATCAAGTAGAACCAACCAAAGTAATTCTAGTCTTGCATTCCTAGTAGTAGAACTAACATCTAAAGCATCACAGAGCCAAAATATGCCAACCAAACATAGCAAGGATACCCAACATTAATCGTTTAACATACCAAGGATCCCCAACATTTTGCATGTTAGACAAGAAACAAGTGGATTTATTGGTAGCACTATTGGCACCAAAGAAATATTACTGCATCTCTCAATATCAATACTGGTGAATCAAATATAGGTATACAATTTGAACTACCACCAATCCAAGTTATTTTAGATCCCAAATCAAAACATAGTACTAGTAGTAGTAGTATGTGTAGGATTGTGATTCCATTCTCGAAGCACCAACCTAAACTATTATATGTGCCTTTTTTAGATACATAGTTGAAACCTAACAAATGTAGTCACGATGCACAAAGTTATTTTTTCATTTTCTATTGGGTTAAAAGGTAATTTTGATGACATCACATGCCAATTACTTGCAACTATAATTAGCCAATTAGTAAAAATAAAAAATATAACCATGATATAAAATATGAGGACTACCACCATGCTATCATAGCTTTGGTATAAGTAACTTCCCTAGTGATAGAATTGCTAGCTATGAAGCTAGAATTGAGATGAAGGAATTCCACAAAAGCATAAGAATTGAAAGAAGAAATACATAGGTATGTACATGCGTATGTACGTACATGTATACATACATACATACATGCAAGCATGTGCACACACACAACACACACATACACACAAACATACACACATAGTAAGAAGATGGCAACTTTGACAATTTTGGAAGCCTACTTGTCCGAGGAAACTGCTCCACTACTCCTCCCTTATGTATTGAGAAGCAACATCCTTTCCACCTTTAGCCTATATTCTTGTAAACAAACTTGACCACCTGAGAGTAGTTGTGAAATCACCCAAGGGACGATTTGATCTTGTAACTCACATCTAACCACCTTGTAGTAGCCAAAGGATCATGGCACCAAGGGGAGGTATTGAGATATGGTGCCATGAGCACATATTAGAGGCTAAGGTATGGTATAAAAATGTATTAAAGTAGCCACCCTAGGATGTGGACTACATGATGTGAGAATGTGGATCGAGGACATCCACAAGGAGAGACGTGGATCAGAGGATCCCATAGGTGTTGACTATTCAAAGGGCTCTCTCTATATAAGAAGCCTATCATGTATTGTTGAATATACATTGCAATAGATTGAGTATTGCCTACCTTATGTCTCTGTCATGGTGTTTTGATCCTCCTTGATCCCTCACTTTTAAATTACCAAGCATTGAGTTGGTGGATTTAGACTTTGAGATTGGCCAAGATGGAGTACATGGGATTCTTATTTTCAAGACGAGTTAAAAGACTGTATGTTTTTAGAAAGTCCAACAAGATGAAAGTTTTTAAGTATGGATTGCAAATATTTCTCTCTCTACTCCACATTTGTTTATTTTTCTCCATTCCTTAGGTTTTCGAGTGAAGTTTTCTATTCCAAAATATTCTCTCTACTCTATGGCTACAATCTCTCCCTCTCAATGGGATCTTGATGGGTGGCTCCTACTTCCCCATCTTGAGTATTTATAATAATTCATTAAAGCACATTGAGCTAAAAGTACCTTGACAAAAGAGATACTTTCTCAACAAATACAAGTAATCCATGTACAAAACTCAATGAGCCCAAAATAACCAAAGACATTTAAGCCTTCTCAACAAAATATCGTCCACATCATAAAATAATGACAATTCAAATTTAAGCCCACATCTATATCAAGCGCTTTCTTAAAAGGTAACTACCACCTTTGCTCTACTTGATTCATGCTTTTTTAAAATTAAACTATTCTACTAGACAATGCCATACATTAGAGGTTACAGTATGATAATTAGATCAATATCCCCTTTGCACGCGTGTGTGTGTGTGTGCATGTGCATGTATGCATGTGCATGCATGCGTGAGTATGTACGTTCATGGCATGCGCGTGTGTGTGCGTGCGTGCGTGCGTGTGTGTGTGTGTGCGTGCGTGTGTGTGTGTGGGGGGGGGTCAAAATTTGACAATCACTTTAAATCTAATATAGCTAATCCATAACTTTTTATCGAGGAAGAATTTGCATGTGTTCCATAAAAGAAAAGTGACCATTTTTTCAAGCTGTTTATGGTCTTCACATCAAAACTATTGTATGCAATTAGACATCGCCAATATTGAAAGAATTAAATTTGTAAGACCTTTGCAACAAATGGCATAGCACATCAAAATCATGAATGCACAAAGCACTATCCTATGCAGGACAAAAGGCTATATGACATTCACACATAATGGATCATAGGCACATAAAAACAAAGCATCATGCAACAAGAATTGTCAAGTCCACATCAAAGGAGATACTAGAGAGCCAAGAGTCAAGTAAAGAGCAAAGGCCAAAAGCCAAGAAGTAAATCACAAGAGCAAGGAAGAGACCAAGATCTAGAATAAGAACATCAAGAAAGTAGAAAGAAGAAGCACGAAACCAGCACTAAGGAGTCTTCATCGAGCAAAGAGAAAAACTCCATCAACTCACATTTGGAAAGTAAAAGAGCAATCAACAAGCCTTACCACCTCAGCCCATGATTGTTAAAGGTCACCATATGAGTCTTTTCTTTTCTTGAACTTGACCACCTATGAGTAGGTATTCAAGTGCCCAAGGGAGGTATTGACATGTTGCAATACCACACTTTACCACCTTAAATAGCAATTTATGTGAAGTGATAGATTTTCTTTTGTAATTCACATCTTATCACCCTTCATTAACAAATACATCATGGCACTAAGGAAAGGTGTTGGTTGTGGTGCCATGAGCAAAAGATATGGGCAAGGCATAGGTAAAGGTATGAAGGCAAGAGCATGTTACCACATAGCAAGGAAGCATTATCCCACATGTGAGCAAGCAATGTACTCCACTCACATGTGCAAGTATGTACTCCATTCACATGTGCAAGTTCTCAAGTCACAATCTTGTAACCTAATTTAACTTGAGCATGTGCTTATTTAGTCTAGCTCTTCATCATGTTTTTATCCCCCCTAGACTAGCTTAAGCTCCTTAGATCCAGAGTTACTCATGGTTAAATACCCCAAGGATGACACGGCAACCCTAGCCACCCCAACATACTCGATGACACGATGGACATGCAATGGAGCTCTATGGATGCAATGCACATGGGCCATGTGGATCAATGGGTATTATGTGCACCAGATGCCTTGTGGGTCAACAAAATAGCAAGGCTGACACTTGGTGATCTTACATGAATGCACGACATGTGCTTGGCCACAGGTGGGACCCAAGACCACATGAAGGATTTTACAATTGCATGTCCACATATGTGTCCTCGTAGGAGATGTCACACTCATGTGGCACGTGGCAACCATGTGTCTGTATATGATCTTGCCCATAAGATCCTTTCTTTCTCATAAGCATTGAGATGAGATGACACTTGCATAGGCCTATTAAAGTGTCTAGTAGATTTGTTGGATGTGTTTTGGGATTAAATTAGGAATGCCATTATGCATTATGTTCTAGCCTTTAGCTTCCCTTTCTTCCTAAACAATCTTTCATTCCACATCATGAAGTGCATATCATAATTCTTGTTGGAAGAAAGCTAAACTTTCAATAGGACATTGTAAGCTTGTTTGGAGCAAATGCATCTCTAGACTCCCTAATCCTCCCTATGTTTATTACACATGACTATCCCCATGCAAATCATTCCAAACCATTGTTTGCATTTCCTGTTGGTTTGTTAATGGAATGTCATGAGTAAGAAGCACCATCTACGATCATGTTGGCCACGTGGGATATGAAGATGACTGAGGCAATATGAACCTAGAAGATCAAGCATAAAGCTACAACTGGACATACTCGATTCAAATGCATATACACAATGAATTGAGAGATACCAACATTGTGGCTAGCATCAAGTTTGCAAAGGAGGCAAAAAACCCATTTTGCAATTGGTAAGTGCAACGAGACAAGATGCTCGCTTTTCTTCATACAGAGGTCAAGAAATGGCAGAAGATCATGTTGGATGCTCAAAATCAGGAGGGATAAGAGAAGGCTTTCAAAGAGGGAAACCAACTCTTGTGTTTTGATGGTCACCTTAATCATGAGTTGGTTAAGAAGGTTCTATCGAGAAGAATGGAGTACACTTTCAAGGGCCTAAACCTTTCAATAAGCAACATCTCAAAACCTTCCATGTGTACAATTGACCCAAGCTTGGGCATCCCGAGGAATAATCGACCAATAACTATGTAACTAATTTGGTTAGTGATGTGGAATGTATAAAATAAAACAAGAGGGCTCATGACCCATGGTTGAGGTGGCAAGCCCCATGAGTGCGGCTAAATGACACGTAAATGGAATGTAGGATAATGCAGCCGTAGCCATTCTTTGTTTGAGGCTGCCTGCGTAGCTGCAAACGTCACCGTATCACTCGATCAATCAAGGTCACACATGGGGAGGACATGGCAGGGTCGCTTCCGCTCAGTGGTTGGTACAGGCACAACTGGTGAAAAGAATCATGTAAGCTTCATGCCCTTTGCACACATTGCAAGCTTCAATGCTCGGGCCTCCATCTTCATTGGAACAAACTAACGATACTTACAAAAAAGATGTATCAAAGCTTCGTAGAGATGTCCAAGAACGGAAACTCACAAAGCACATTCGAACAGAAAGAACGTTATTGGATGAAAAGGAAGGCTTCGAATCCGAAAAGACTAGAAAGGCAAATAATTCAGTAGATTAATACATCAAGATCATGGCACATAGCAACTACATGGAAAGTTCTGCAAGTTAAAAAATATTGTGGATATCAATTACTCCTGCTGGAACTGACAAGCTTCGTGGTTTCTCCACAATCGAGACGTAATCCTTGTATCAATTATTTTGTTGCCCTTTGCCAGCCCACTACCCCCCCTTCTTACTAGAATTTGAAATCCCTAGAAGGGGTAGGTTGGGGATAGCTAGAAGGTGATTCCTCCCTGCCCAGTGCGGCAGAGGACTGAATATATAATCAATGGACAATGGCATTGCACTCTTAACATCTGTGAGTATACGTATATATGGCGACTTCCATCGTTACTTATAAAAGAACTTCCATATTTCCTTGGTGTTGAATGAAGTCTCTGTAAAATCCACAACAAGATGCGCCCCCAAAACCCCTACAACATCCAAAACCACGATATCAATATGACAGGTGCAATTTTCACTCCAAAGGTTGAAAACGGGTTTCAAATAATTACAAAAGGCCACATGAGTTACTGAGATATTTTTCAGATGGTTGGTTTCAAAAGATCTCACCATCATCCTCCGCTATGTACTTGAATTGCCTGGTTCCTCCTCCACCAAAATAATTCTTTTTGCCAGCCAAGTATGCTACTCCATAACGTGGTCGAAGACACTGCATGGAGGCTAGGAATCATTAGACGGGATAATGCTTGCCCACTAAAAACATTCAGGGCCCTTAGAAATTTCTTGATAATTGATATGCACTATTTTAACGCAAGATAGACAAAAGCCAGAAGAAAACAAATGACTAGTTGCCTTCTTCCACTCAGTGGCACTCACCTTCTTCATCAAGTTCTGCAATTTGGGTAAAGATAAAATAGAGTAGACGGTTTCTGACATTAAAATAATATCATATCCACCCTCCAGAGCTCCAGTATCATTCCCCCTTTCGCAAGCACGGGTTCCAGACAATGGCCTCCTAGCCTTTACCATATCATGTCTTGAGTCATGAAGGCTCTTATAATTGCAATCATCCCAAGTATTGCCTACAATTGAATCACCCTCACGGACACTCGAATCAGATATTCTGGTGTCATTCTCATCTGCCAGGTCAGCTTCATCTGGCCTAACCAAGGATAACACGGTGTCCAAATCTGCCCAGTCACCAGAGTAAAAATGTAGCTCTGGATTCAACTGACTCAACTTAGCAGTAGCCTGTCCTGCATTGCTAAGACGGCCCCGGCGAGACTGTGCAAGCTCTAGATTAGCAGTCACATTGGGGATAGTGAGACTTCTCAAGACCTCAACGTTAAAATCTTGGAAATGAACCGTTGATGCTCCCTGTCACACCAAGGAAACTTTAAACCCACGACCAACAAGACATACTCCCTCTCTCTCTGTCTCTCTCCCCTTCCCACAAGAGCAACAAAATTGGCATATCAATTCAAGAGTACAAATTGCTAACCTTAAGGCAAGCGAGAATGCCTGGTAGACCATGGCCACACCCAAGCTGTTCACACGAAACTCTGTAAGATGAATCTAATCTTGTCAAAAGTATACTATGCTATTAACAATATAGAATGCGCATATGCATGCCCAAACGCCACTATGGAGAACAGCTTGATTATTCCTCGTTGAGAAGAGACGATTTCTGCAAATACTAACCTCCAGAACACGCTTTCCTCGAAAAGAGAGTCGTCCATCTTGAATTTCACGGCACAATGTATTAACCAGATCAATAGCACATTCAGATAGTCTCAGTCCCCCTGCTCTTTTTTGTCACAAACGAAAAAAATGTATTTCAGCAGTCTACTGGCGCTAAAATTTATCTGATAGAAGGATGCAAGATGTCCGCGATGACATAAATATTACAAGAAACTTATGAGTGTTCACCAGACACACCTTCATATTTTCCAGCAACAATATCAGCATTGCTCCAACCAAGCACATCTGCTGTATTTACTCGACCCTGCCCAAGTCCAATGTCAGGAAATTCGTGCCTTGTGACATTGGGTACAAAACTACTCCAAAAGTATGAGACTTAAAACAGCAGCTTCAATATAATCAGGCATAACAAGTACTAATACGTGGCTAATCATCACAGCAATATGAAAACGACTGCATAGACGAATAAGTACTATCAAGAAAGAGACTGAAGAACTCCGACACATAGCATTACCTGAAACTAGATGTTATACGAAACCAGTAAACGGAAAGAGTCTGGAGAAAACTTATAACAGGAGTGTGGAAGCTATTACCTTTAACAAGGTAAGCCCTCCTGGTAGATTGATGGAATCGGCTACAAAGGACTTCGATTTAACAACCTATTGAAGCACAAACAATTTTTCGGCTACATTAATGCAAAATTACAGGAAGCAAAAAGTTCATCTTCACAGAAAAGATCGTCAAAACTGTAAATAAGGTTGCCAGACCATCATTTAGCAAAATGCTCTAACTCGCTAGCCAAATCTCAATCCACGGGAGAAGCGTGACTATTCAAAGGCCGACACTGGACACTATTTAGACTTGCAAATTCGCAAATCCGAACGAGAAATACAAGACTTGTGACATGTGCCACGGAAGTGAACTTAGAACAGACCCAAGATTGAACTCACATCTGAAGGGAAGATCTCCAAGGGCGGGAGCCTTGGCGGGATATTGTCCTGATCCACCTGCTCGTAAAGCCCTTCATTCTTCTCTAAACTCTGAAGAAAGCAATAAGGCGCCAATCCGGGGATACAGGCGAAGAGCGAGGGCGCTCTCATTTCGTCGGCCCTGTGATTGTGTGCGGAACCAACGAAGTCGCTGCTCGTTTCTGAGTTGAAACGTCGCTGGCAAAGCAACACTGGTTTATGCACTGCGCACTCGCAGACGGACAATCCTGTCACTCGAGAATATGTGTTTGACCAGGATTCAAATCAGCTTCCAAACTGCCACCGTGGGATGATGACACTGGACAGAAAAGTGCGGCAACGAAGACCCGCGCCGGACGTCTCGGAAGTTTAGAGGAGAAACTCAGCAGATGAAACTTCGTAAAATGTCAAGCAGATTAAGTGCTGAGGAGAGCGAACACAAGCCGGTGAAATGAAAGAACTCTGGACTCGAATTAGCAGATCCCCAGAGAGAGACCAGATCTCAAATATGAATGGTGCAGAATCCTGATAAATTAGACAATCTTCCAGGCCATGCTTTCAATTCCAAGGTTGCACAGATCGATGTCTCGATACAATCTAGTCCCGCCAATTTCAAAGTCAATTGCACCCCCGATAGCAATAAATTCACCAACTCGACTGCCGACGTTGAACCAGTCGTGACCTCGCTTTCTGCCTGTCAGCTAGCTTCAGCTTTTGCCGCTGCGATTTACAAAGCGCTGTGCCGCTTCTTTCGAGCAATTCTTCAACGCAAGTTTGAACGACAGAGAATTCTCTGTATCGAAGTATACAATCTCCAACTTTTCAAGGTCGATTTCAGCGATCGGATTACTGTCAAACCTGGAAAGATGTGTCGATGCTTAGCAAACCCGCCTCGATCTGTGGATGAAATACGGACAACATTTCGTACTCTCGACTCTCGATTCCGCTTACAGCACGAAGGAGGAGGAAAAAGATAATCTTTCGCTGTTAATGCGAGCAGCTGAGTGCACGCTAATAGATTATTGTCAAGACAAACTGAGGATTTTCAAATGGTTACTCGAGGATCGCAAATGGAGAGGACTGCAAAGATTTATACCAATTGAGAAAAAGAGATGGATGCAGAAAACTGCAAAGCCGATGAAGGACAATTGTTGCTTTGTGCTGGTTCCAAAATCCAGCCAGCATCAACAGGCGAAAATCGAGCCAGCATCAACAGGCGAAAACGAAGCAATTGTTGCTTCGAGCTGGTTCCAAAATCCAGCCAGAACGAAGCAAAAGAACAGCGAATGGGATGAAACAATTGCCAGTGCTCCCGACAACAACAACAACGACAACAACAAATTCGAAAGACCGGACGGGAAACTACGAAAAAGCATCAAGAATTGCACGAAAATGGAACAGAAAAAGCGTGAAAAACTACAAATCGGACGAACTTCTTGGAGCTGCAGCAGGAAGAGGAGAAAAAACGGGACAGGAAGAAATCAAAAGAATTGCGACGAAATGGATCAGAAACAACAAGAAATTATAGGCGACGAACCTGGAAAGATTGGAAAAACTTCAAATCGTACGAACGATTGTTGACGGAAATCAAGAAGTTCGTCGTCGAAATCCACAAAAATTCACGCCAAGAAAACGATGAACTTGCAAGACAAGTCTCCCAAAATTTCCCTCTTTTCGGAAATTTTTTTCCATCTTTTTTTCTTAGCCGTCCATCTCTCCCTCCATCGCACGGCTCTCATCTCTGCCTCCCAGCTGTCACCTCCCCCACGATCCTCTCCCAGCCGTCCATCTCGTTCCAATCCGACAGTCCTACTTTTCACACGTCATTTCCTCTTTTCCTGCCGTTTCCTTTCCTTTTTTTACCGTAGCCGTCCATCGCTGCGCCAATCGCACGGCATCCATCGCCTGGGGTCGATCTTGAACTCATCGAACGGTCCAAAAGTTTTGGTCATTTGCGAGCCGTCCATCTTCTCCCACATCCAACGGCTGTCGTGCGTCCCTTTGCCAGTTTCTTCCACGGTCCACGCGTTGGTAAAATGGCGGGCGCCCATTCCGTTTTTATCGTTTTTTTCGAAGCAAGTCCCTCCTTATGACACGTCACGCAGGCACCGTTTTTTCACGTGCGCATCTCTGTGAACCGTCCATCTTTACGTCCATCCCACGGCTAATATTCTTGACACGTGTCACATCCTTCGTGCAAGACACTTTTCTTCTTACTTGGCGTGTGTTTGTTTGGTGGTGTCTTTTGTGTTTTTCTTTTTCTTTGGGCTTATCTCTAGGCTGTTCTCACTTTTGGCTTATTCTGTTTCCACACGGTCTAGTTCCTCTTAACTCATCGATAGTTCACCTCACTCTCAAGGTCCAAGTCGGCCCACCCTTAACCTCTATCGTTCAATCAACGAATTTGGCCCTCCCTCAATCGACCTACTACTAATAAAATGATATCATATTCATTAAGCTCACCATCAATTTTAATCATCTAACAACTTACGAGCCTCCCTTCTGACTTTTGGGTTGAAAAGTCCATGGAAAATGGCTCACACGCTTTCAGTCGCTTGCCCATAGACCATGGACTTTCCAAGTCTCCCCTGGCCCATTCCCTTTTACATTACACTGCAACTATATAGGCTCCCACAATCACAAATGAATGTCCCTGCTTCAAAAAGGGTAGCTCAAAAAGGGTAGCTCCTACGTAGACATCACACAATCTCAAATGAATGTCCCAACTTCAAAAAGTGTAGCTCCTACATAGACATCACATAATCTCAAATTAATGTCCCAACTTCAAAAAGTGTAGCTTCTATATAGGCAAACTTAGACTCCCACCTCGTCCAAAATGAGGACAAGATGCCTATGTAAACCCCTTAGAAGCTTTCGAGCTAGTAGACAAACACAACACCCTAAAGCCGACAACTCTTTTGAGGGTTTTTGTGGGCAAGATATATGCCTATCAAAAAGAGCTCAATCTGCCACATCACCCATCTAAGATCAATCTACATCACTGGTCCTTTATATTTTATGAAACACTCTTGCACTTCAAAGTTGATAACTCATTGCTCTACAAAAATAAGCTGTACTTTAGCATTAAAACTAGTGTTTGTTGTAGATTACAAATGAGTGATCCCATCTTCATCACTCAAGATCTGGGTGCATGAATTGAGGAGAGAGAGAGAGAGAGAGAGAGAGAGAGAGCATCGTATGTGTGAATGCATGTCCCCGCCATTCAACTCTTTCCCCACCGCCTATCTAAGATTTGCAATCTTTAGAAAGTGATCTTGTCAAATACCTAAAGTATTATAATAAGCTTAATCCCCTCTTCCCTATTCACCTACTTGCTCTCACCTATTTCCTTCATTAGTTTGCTAATCTACATTTTCCAATATCTATTCTAAAAGCCTTAAAACTCCACAAATTATTTCATGCATATAATTTAACCTCAAGAGAAAGGTAATTGGAAAGGGCTTTATTTTTCAATTCGAAAATTCGATTGGTTTTTACTTTGCCAGCACTAGAGCATTTTATGAAACTCTAAAATCCTACGAAGCCATGTGGCACTTTTGAAGCCATTAGATCAAGTGACCTATTATTAGCTACTTACAATAGCCCATATAGTTAGCAACTGGCCCAACATTCTAGTTAGGTGAAAAGGTAGAGTACCCCAAATTAAGCTAAGGTTAAGCGATAGCTTCAAATTTTCTTGCAAAGGACCGACTTGAAATCAAGGCATGTGTCACCCACTCACAAGAGATCACAGCTTAGCTACATGTGAAGGACATATACTGACAAAATATGAAGAGGGGAGAGGAGAAGAGTAGAGATGAGGAGAGAGGGCATAGCTAGAGAGCACACCACAAATGACTAACTATACACTAGATTTAGTTGAAAATGTAGAATATATACAAACCCATTTAGGGTTAGGGTTAGGGCATCTAACCCTTTCCTTTATGGCACTCTATTGGGTTAGTGCTATGCACATATGATCACATGATGGTGCTATGCATATATGATCACATGATGTTGAGCGTGATCTCTCAATACCTTCCCTCAAGATCAACATCATGAAGTAGGCCTCCCGCTACTGTAGGAGGTGTCGCACGACTGCAGCCTTCGAGTAGGGCTCGTTTAGAGCTCTAAAGCATGGGCTGAGCCGTGGGTGGAGGCACAGTCTCAAAGTAGAGCGGTGCATAGTGAATGAATGAGGCGCTAGAGGCTATTGCTAAGCATTGCTAGGGCGTCTATGAGCGAGCCGTGGAGGAGTTCAAGCTTTCGGGAGCTATAGCCCGTTGCCCATTTGCAGAAGGTCGCAGCTTGGGCGCAGGAGCTTGGAAGACTTGTTGATGAAGCTTTGTAGGCTTTGGCTTTGCAAAAAGACTTGTTGAGTAGAGTGTCCCGCTGGCTTCGTAGCTAAGAAGGTTGTCAATGGCACAAGAGCCGCTTGCATGCTAATCTGTTGTCGTAGATAGAAGAGTTGTCGTAGGCTTTGTTGGAGGAGCTGCACTCAGGCGTTGTGAGGAAGCCGTTTGAGGGAGCTATTGCCAGGAGTAGCAAGGCGCTGCTCTTTGTGTTTCACTGAAGCCATGGGGGGTCGTTTGGCACTATGCAAAGCCGTGAGGAAGCCATTTGAGGAAGCTATTGCTAGGAGTAGCAAGGCGCTACTCTTTGTGTTTCACTAAAGCCGTGGGGGGCCGTTTGGCGCTATGAGGTCATTGCTCTATGCTAGAGGTGAGTATCGTTGAGGATGGCCTTGGCACAGCCTACCTTGTAGTTGCTAGTCTGCTTCTTGTAGGAGTTGCAGGAGCTACAGTCCTCCTTGCTTGTTGTAGCCTATGCATCTAGGCTCTAAAGTTCTCTCTGTTCCTCACAAGAAAGAAACGTTAAATCAATCTCTCAAATAGAGTTCATGGCTTTCTCCAAGAAGATAATCTCTCTCTCTATTACTCACATGCAATGACAGAAAACTCTCTCTCTCACTCAATGGACGGAATTCTATCAACATGGATGAAAATTCTCACAAGTAATGCGGAAGTTCTCTCAATGGAAGAGAACACTCAAGAACTCTCAATCAATCACACTCTCACACAAGGATGGCACCTCAGCGGAAGGCAAAACCATGTTTTGATACCATGACCAAATATGAAGAGGCGAGAGGAGATGTGTGGAGATGAGGAGAGAGGGCACAGCTAGAGAGCACACCACAAATGACTAACTGTACACTAGATTTAGCTGAAAATGTAGAATATATACAAACCCATTGAGGATTAGGGTTAGCGCATCTAACCCTTTCTTTTATAGCACTCTATTGGGTTAGTGCTATGCACATATGATCACATGATGTTGAGCTTGATCTCTCAACATATACTATAAGGTTTAAGTTCTTACCATAAGGGTTTTTAATTCTTACCTTGTACATAAGAGGGTGGGGGCCCCCTTCCCTCATAAATACTCTCCTCTTCACCTTTCCCGTTTGCTTTCCACCGCTCCCCTGTTTCCACTCCCCTTTCTACTAATTAATACATTTTTGAATTCTTTTCAATTGGGGGGGACGTATTTTGGGATGATGGGAACTGTACACCTATTAGAATTTAAGTCACAAGTAACAAGTAGGGCCACCGGTGAATGTCCCCTTCACACAACACTTGGTTTATTAGACATAACTCCTCACATTAGTACATGCCACTTTATGTCCCCTAGTCTAGAAAAAGTCTACAATCCATTAAGTAGTTCATGGGGGCTTTGACATATGGGTAAGATTACGCGCTTTCTTTTTTCTTTTCTACTTTGGCTTTTTCAAGATTGCTTTTCATTCAAAGGGATATAAAGGAGATATAGGTGGAATATCCATTTTTCATCCTCCCTCCCCCCCCCCCATCTCTCTCTCTCTCTCTCTCTCTCTCTCTCTCTCATGTTTTTTTTCAAAGACTACCTACACATTGCGTCAAGCCACCTCGTTGTGTTTTGAAATTCCCATGCAAAGGTACACATTGTTGAATTTAAGGATCTTTTTTTTTTTGCAAAAGACTAGGCTAAACCTCTTGTTGAACGTTGAAAAAATTATATTATCCTATTGATAGCGCACGCGCGCACACACACACACATGCGCCCACGTGTGCACACATACACACACATATATATATGTGTGTATGTATAATTAATTGAGAGGAAATCCACTAGTGAAGGGTAATAAAATGTATTGTTTAGAAAATTTTCAATGCTTTAACTTGATGGCTTTTTGCAGCACTTTTAAGTTGTGCACAATTTTGAAAATCCTCCTAAAAAGCCAAGCCACAACAATCTATATCTTTTCGTGCAAGCTTCAACTTCTTTCTATTGCATCCTTCCTCTCTCTCTCTCTCTCTCTCTCTCTCTCTCTCTCTCTCTCTCTCTCTCTCTCTCTCTCTATCTATCTATATATATATATATATATATATGTACGCATGCGTGTGTGTGTCTACGTACGTGTGTGTGTGTGTGTGCGCGAGTGCACGCATACATGCACACACACACATGCATGCATACATACATACATACATGTACATACATTCCTTCATTCATTCATTTAATAATCTATTTATATCACACACACACGCACACACAGAATTTTGACTTCTTGCTTTGCCTACATCATCGTCATTCTCTCTCTCTCTCTCTCTTATGGTTTATAATTGCGGATACCCTTCAATACACAATACAATATGATTTGCCTTTGGAGTTTTATTCCCTAGTTGCAAATGAGTATCAATTTGTTCCAATAAGAGCATGCAAAGTTGGGTATGTTTCACAGTCCTTTTTCCAATGTCAAAACCTATCATCAATTTGAATTAAGCAAATAGTATGATTGATTTAAAGATATCAACCAAAACTATCTAACCTTCTTGGCTAATCATGTCTCTCCATGCATGTCATGGTTTCCTCCAAGTGTTTTCTTCATTATGCAACTTGACTGAAAATAGTTGTCTTTTTAGATGCTGAGTTCCCTGGATTCAAAATCCACTCTTTATTCCATGGATATGCTTATCGATTTCACCTTGTACGTTTGTTTTATATAAAAAGTTACATGTTAATGCATTTCTAAATCGTAAAGGAATCAATTAAAACGGTTTTATTTCTTTTAGTGGATTGCGTGTTCCCTATTTCTTTTATTTCCTTTTAGGGGATTTTAGATTCCCTATTGCTTTTCTTACCTAACATCTCCAAAGGCATTGTATTGTTCCTTTTTTCCCTACCCTAGCTTTCTTATTCAACTTTACTAAGTGTGATGGTTGTTCTTCTGAGATGTTGAGTTTTCTAGATAGAGAAAAGCGAACCTTAACTGGTCATTCTATCAAAACTCGTACAACGCAAGAAGCGAGAAAGTATGCATTTCAATTTTATGTGACTATTGACCCCCATTTTGTAGTTATGCATGTTTAGATCTTGTGTTTAGAAGCCTCGAATAACTAATCGCCATTGAATAAGCATCTATTGTTGAGATCATAAATCGCATGTGGTATAAGGCTCATAATCCCTTATCCATTCATTCCTTTGTAGATTGGAGCATACTGTACACTTGTGTATACCATATAATGTTGCCTGCTCACACATCTCTCTCTCTCTCTCTCTCTCTCTCTCTCTCTCTCTCTCTCTCTCTCTCTCTCTCTCTCTCTCTCTCTCTCTCCCCCCCTCCCTCCCTCCCTCCCTCCCTCCCTCCCTCTCTCTCTCTCTCTCTTTCTCTCTCTCTCTCCCTCTCTCTCTCTCTCTCTCTCTCTCTCTCTCTCTCTCTCTCTCTCTCACACACACACACACTTACTATCCCTTCCTCCATTGGTTTGGTCACTTGCTCATTAGTTCTCCCCCCAACAACCCCCCCTTTTCAATTTCTCTCCCTAGTATTTCCCTCTTTTCACCCACTCTCCATTCATTTCCCTCGCATTTCCCACACACTTCCTACACTTTCCTCTCTTTTGGTTAGACCCTAGCCCCCTTGTCTCTCTCTCTCTCTCTCTCTCTCTCTCTCTCTCTCTCTCTCTTTCATGGTTTTTCTTATATCTTCCTTAATTTCTCTTTAATTTTTTAGTTTCCTTTATTTTCCCTTCTCTTTGGTTTCCCTAATTTTCCTTATGTATTCTCCCTTCTTCTAACATTTTATCTCCAATTTTTCTTAATATCTAAATCTATTTTTTCAAAAAAAAATTACCTACCTCAATTTTTTAAATTTTTTGTTAAATTTTTTGCTTTCTCCCCTCACTTTCCTTGTTTACTAACTTTTTCCTAATCCCTTATTTTCTTATTTTGTTTATTGTTCACATTTATTTTTTAATTTTTATTTTTACCTTCCTCTTTAATTCCCTCTTTTCCAAATTTCCCATTTCCCCCTATTTTTCCTATTGTTCCTAATTTTTTCTAATTTTGTTCCTTAAAATTTTTTCTAAATATTTCCTTTCTCTTTTGATTTTTTGTTATTTTAGTCTAATTTCTTGTTTCTCATTTAATTTCTTTACTAATTTCCTCTACTTTTTATTAATACTTCTCCTTTCTCAAGACTTTACCAAATTTTCGTAAAGTTTCTCATTTTAGTTCCTATTTCTCCCTAATTATTTTTTATTATTTTCTAATTTCTTTCCTAAATGATTCCCCTACTTTTTCTTAATCATTTCCTTTTTCTCCCTAATTTTTTTCTAATGTTTTCTAAAAATTCCCCTATTTTTCCTATTCCCCCTCTCCTATATCTTTAAGTTTATTCCCTGTATTAAACTTCGTAAATTTATCCTTTTTATTTAAAAAAATTCCTTTAATTTTTTATTTTACTTAGCTCCTTTTATTTCATTTTAAATTCCTTTTCCTAATTTTTCTAATAATTATTGTTATAAACCTATTTTATTGGTTCTATTCTGCCTAGTCCCTACCCACTAGCACTTACTACCCTACTTGCCCCCCACTCCTCGATATATGCATGACCTCCATCATTACAAGGTGTGTGCCGCCCCATTTTTCTCGAGTCTCACCCTCCTCTCCTACCCAATCCTCCTGACTGCTCTCACCTCTCCCTATTTAAACCCCCTCTACCAAGTACCCCCTCACTTACTCTAAGTTTTCTCGCTACCTAGCGCCCACTGCCCATGTCGCCTTGATTTCATACGTGTGCTCCTTTCCTCTCCTGAAACAGTTGCTGTTGTGCGAGCCCACGCCCTACCTCATTGCGCGCACCCTCCTAAGGCCTTCTATAAGATTCCTGCAGTACCCCCCAGTACGCTCCCCTGCTTTATGATAGTATAGGCCAACTCTGCTCTGCGGCCTGCACTCTACTACCTGCGCTCCAATCCACTCTGCAAGACACACACATCGTAGCCATCCGGTACCTTCCATAACCATGTAATTCCTTCGTCTCAACTGTGACGGGCCACAGCACCTTTTTCATCTACCTTGAATACCCTGTACATCGTGGACTCTCAGGTCCTTTTTAGTCCCTTTCGTATTACATTCTTTATTTACACCCCCCCCCCCCTCCCTTTTGAAACGTTTAGAAAAACCACCCTTCCCCATTAATTTTATTTACCATTTTCAGTTAGCTTCATTTTTGAATTTAACTTAAGTATCCCACTACTCTATTTACATGTGTGTTGATTAAATCTCCTACTAGTCTGTTTACATTTGTTCCTTCCTGCCTTACTTCCTTGGTTTCTGGTATGGATTTTTTTCTCTCACTAAGGTTATTTTCCACACTACCCTTTTCTTTTTTCAAAATTTTTTGGATTAATTCTCACACACTATCTCTCTTACAACCCCCTTTTTTTCCTCTCCATTCTAAATCCGACTTTCCCTATTTAATGACTTCTATATCCCTATACACTTACTCAAAACCCTTTTAAGCCTTCAACAAAACCTTTAAACATTTTCTCTCAAAAAAATTTTCCCAATTTTTTTATTTTCCTTTATTTCTCCTTCCCCCCGTAATTTTTCATCCTCCCCCCCATGATTGCTCTCTCTTTCTACATCTTTATACTTCTCCCCTTATTAATAAAAACTCACTTGTTTTTTCCCCCTCTTCCAATTTTTTTCTCTTCCCTGACCCCTTATAATTTTCTTCACACCCAACCACCAAACCCTTCCCCCCCCCTATTTTTAGCTCTCATTTAGGTCCTTTTTGCATCTTCATCCCTCTTTTCTTTACTACTAGGCTTGATTAACCTGCATCCTTACAAAATCTTTTTCCCTATAAACTTTACTAATTCCCCCTTCCTCTCCCTTGATGTTTTCCTTCTACCTAACCCTTCTACCCGATCCACAAAAAAACCCATCTTTTTAGTATTTTACATTATGCTGGTTGGGTTTATGTGGCTAAGCTTCTAATTTATTGTGACGCCGATAACAAGGGTGGAGGATCTATGACACCTGTCTTCCCAACTAAAGTTAAAACTGGTTCTTATCATGTTTTCTTGTTGGATGGTGGCAGGTAACCTGACTCCCCTCTTCAATAAAAGTGATGCTTGCCAGGACTTATCCAAGCTCAACTTCTATACAGTTTCCACAAAGTTATGTCCACAAAAAGGACCCACTGCTAGTTTCCTTTACAAATAGGGATTCATCAACTTGTACAAACTTTTCCATTAATGAAATTTGTCCTATTTCATTGTCTAGATTCGCTCTTTTGTCTTTTCACTATGCAAAGGGGTGTTGTAAAATCTTACACACACACACACAAAATCTTTATCATTGTATCAAAGCTAATGGTGGCTAGCATGTATTGCATTTCTAGCTTGCCCTTTGTTCTTCAGTTTTGCATAGTCTTTAAATTCAAAGAGCAAAGTTCATCATTCAGATCCCTTCTTTATCCTTCTTGAATGTTTCGATCCTGGTGCCCTTGACATATTTGTACAACAATTCAACAACTCTCCACTATGTGTGTGTAAACACATTTTTCAAGCTCAACACTCAAACTGCAAAGGTGAAATTCATATCGAATCTTGGCTTTGTTTTTCATTTTGGAGTCTTATCCAAGTAGTCCAAGCTCGAGATGTTCCTCTTTAGGCCGGGATGCACCTTTTAAGCAAATGTTTTCCTCAATTTTCATATGTCATCTTGTGCCTTTCATTACTGGTTCTATTCACAAAGTCTTTGAGTTCAAACCTCTATGCATCAATTCCTAGTAAGTTTGTAGCATTTTTTGAATCTCCTCAATTTCCTAGGTGCGTTTGGCACAATCCGTGGATAGCACCTTATCTCTTCCTCATTAAGGCCATCTCTTAGTACTAATTTCATTACTTTGTATCTTTCAACCCTATATCCTAGCACTTTAGTATCAATTCAAGATTTTTTTGGCATGTCAGCATCTTTGAGCTTCACTTATTTATGGATTACAAATTCGAATGATACATCAGTGCACCCAAACCTCAATGCATGTCAATGCATGTGGATCCTAGCTCCCACAATAATTTTAGCCTCCATGTTATTGCTCCTAGATATTGGAATCCACATTACTTGGACTCTAGTAGCACACTTGAATAACATAATTTATGTTAGTAATCTAGGTCCTTAATCTTGGATTGCATCATGTATATAAGACCTTATGTCAACAATCCACCAGAATAATTAAAATCTCCTTGCATGGAACCTCGTCCTACAGCACTTGCCCTCATCTCTTTACAACATGCCAGAAGTCATGCAGTATAGCCTCCCATTTATTGGGAGCTCACATTCCCACGTTAGCATGTTGGCTCTATGCTAAGACATTGCAAACATTGCCCTCATTCCGATAGACAGACCAATGAAAATGAACTAAAAAATAAGCAAGTTGGCATGCCAACCTTGTGGACATCTATTCATTAACACTAGCTGGTACTACACATTCTTCATCTCTCCTTTTTTGAAAGGCAAGCATTTCAATGGCATGCACACCATCATACACTACATAAGTATGAACAATTTGAGTGCAACCAAGAAATCATAAATCAAAATAAAGCATGGAACATCAAGCATTCAAACCATGCATGTGCACACATGGGTGTGCATAAGTACACATGCGCATGTGTGTGTTTCCATCAATCATGGAGTCTTTCTTGAATTGCATATTCCAAACATAATTCCATTATAGATCTTGAGATTATCCTCCAAGGTTGTGTTCCATTACCCAAATTCTCTTTCTTGATCGTTGTTTTTAGCTCACACTAGAGCCAAGATAGGTTTGGCCTTCTTATTTACTACAATTCATATAGACTAGCTGAAATGGTTTTCAAAAGACACGCATCTTGGATTGGCTATGGATGATAAGTAAGCCTATAGCCTCTACCTAAATAGGTTTTGGAAGAGCATAAGTCCGTGTTTGGATCCACATGACAAGTGCCTTGCTAATATCTAGGAGATGAATTGGGATTAATTTAAGAATGACTATTTAGTTGGAAATTCAAGAACAAGTCACCCAAAGTGTTGGAGGGAAATTGATCACTACTAAATTATAGGATGTGTGGTCACAAAGGGAGATCACCTGAATAAAGGAAGCACAACTAGATGGAAATTGGAGCAGATGGAGATTGTTGCTAGTCGAAGATAAGGCTTGCTGGCATGCAAGAAGTCACGAGCTCCTTATCTAGCAAAGATGAAGCTTAATAGAATAACAAAGCTATAAGCAAAGGTCCATAGACAAGGGATTGGGCTTAGTATCTGGAGTCAGATTAGATCAGGGAGTTACAAAGTTGAGTGAGCATACAAGATCGCACTAAAGCCCTCCAAGAAGGCACACAGGATCCACACCATCACTTCATCACTATAGCCAAAGTGCTTTTGTATACTCTGATAGGATCAAAATGATTGAACCTCCTTGATTTTTGTGTGTAACAAAGGAACAAAATGGTGTTAATGTATGTACATAATTCTTTTTTGTTTATGTACCAACCAAGTTTAGAACTGAAGAGAGGCTTTTAAGAAGGATTGAAAGGATTGAACCTCCATGATATTGATAGTAGAAGTGAGAGAGGGAGAGGGAGAGGAGTGCACACGATATAGCTACCTATACACTAAGTTTTATTAAACATGAACATGAAGATATACATGTGAAGCCCTTAGGGTTAGGGCTTGGGTTAGGGTTAGGGTTTGCCCATATGCCCTAAAGGTATGGTGCAGTTTACACCATCCTCAACACCCCCTCTTAAATTTCACTGGGTAAGTAGAGGGTGCATGTACAAAACCTTTTTGTGAATTTAATTTGGTGCATATGATAGCATTCAAAACTGAAAAGAAATCAGAGTAGTATGTGTGTATGTTAGCACAGTGACTATGTAGGGGAAGCATGTACAATGAGTACACCTTACGATCATATACATAATGTGGATTTCCCCCTCTTAAGTTATGGGTAATCCTTTGCCTTTGGGAACAGAACCCAAACGATAGGCCAAAAGGAAGAGGAAGGAAATATGTAGAAAGTAAAGTCCACCTGGATCAAAGACTGGTCGATCGAAAGATGACTGCATGGAGAATGGTATGTATGGTTGCATGCTGAACATGTCAAACCTGAGCATGTGATGAGTCACTGTGGACTATGCATCTACTCTGAAGAAGAGGCATCTGGATGTGAGGCTAGTCGATGTAGCAATGGAGAAAGAATTCAGTAGGTTGTGGCATACGACGGTGTCACCAACCTAAAATAACTGACTACAATGTCGAAGGTATGCTGCAATAGATTTATAATCTATATCGAATGATGCGAGGTCGAAGAATACCGCATAGTCGATGTGGACAGAGTGATCTAGGGGTTGAAAATCTAGGGCCAAAGGTGTAGGCGTGATACACTGCTATGATACCATGATTGCGGAAGTGAGAGATGTAGAGAGAGAGGAGTGCATACGATATAGCTACTTGTATACTAAGTTGTATTGAACATGAACATAAAGATATACATGTGAAGCCATTAGGGTTAGGATTTGCCCCTATGCCCTAGAGGTATGGTGCAATTTAAACCATCCTCAATAGATATTTGTTGTAAGCAAGTAACAAACTAGTCTTGTTTAGGTACCAAATCGAGTATAGGATCGAAGAGAGGCCTTTGAGGACAAAGTCTACTAGTAGAGTTTTCCATCATGTCACTAGTGGAATAGTTGAATGAATTTGTTAAAATATGGTAGTATAATACTTTCGTCTTGAGCTATGTACAACTACTTTCATAATGTACTCATAGGGCCATCCATGTGGAAGAGTTGGCACAAATAACATCTTATCATGTCAACCATGGCGCATGTGCCATCTTATTTTACACAATAAAAGCCTCTTCATGATGGAAACAATTGGAGTAATTGCAATATTATTGGTCATTTTTTACCAATTATATACTCTCCAAGATTTGGGATGCCTAGCATTCCCAAACCTAGATCAAGTCTAAAAATGGAAAGGTTTGAGATGATGGTCGTTTTAAGTTTTTCTCTCATGTGTTTCTTGCATCTCTTGAACTAGAATAGAGTAGTTCTTTTCTCTTCCACCACTATAGGGTCTAGTTAGTGTTGGTACTCAACCTCATGGATGCCTTGCAACAAGATGTCCAATGGACTTGCACAACATGCTGCTAGTTCTCTTTACCCACCCATTTCTATCAAATAGTAGCTACTTGAAGGCTGGTTATTAATTCACATATATTCCACTATTTGTCTAATACAATCTATGCTCTAAATCTCGTCTTGACATAGGTTTGCTACTATGTCAAGTCCCATTCTTGCTCCATTAAAGGATAAAAAATAATTTTTGTAGGATGGCAGTTGTGACTAAGGCAAGGCTTAACGCTAATTAAAGACACTATTTGATCACCTCCAAATTTGTAACATGAATTTGGAAATGTCCTTCTTTGTCAATCTTTGGTTAAAACTTCACATATGCTTATAGCGTTCTTCTTCAAGAAGGAAAGGACCAATACATTTATCCAATTCATGCCTTTTGATAAATGCTTAATACAAAGACTTGATACTTAAAAGCTAATAAGCATGCACTTTCTCTTGTAAATTCAAGAATTCTATAATCGTATTATAAAGCCAACTATAGATCTTATACAAGTAGTATTGTTGGGTAGGGGCCTCGGAATGCCCCTAGACCCTCGACTATGGGGGCTGCCACCCCCAAACCCCCCTACTACTTGGGGCTGCTAATGCCCCTTAGAACCCCCTTTGAGGCTAGTACTAAGTACTATCCCACAAGCACATTCCAAAGCAACCAAAATAAGATTGTTGTGTGTGTGAAGTAGCAACAAATTTTTTCTTGTAATATCTTGAGCTTGTGTGTAGAGTAGCGATAAATTTTTCCTTGTAATATCTTGAGCTTGTGTGTGGAGTAGCGACTTGCTAACGTAGATGTTTACTTTCTTCATCCTTTGAAGAGCTTGCATCTTTCTCTTTTTCTTTGCCATTATCATTTCTTGAAGCAATCCATGTCTCCTCAAATATGAGATCAACAGTAGCATCCCTAAGTGCTAAAGTAGATTGATTTGCTAGGGCAGGCCCACATGCTTCATAACTCTCAAGCATGCTAACTAGAAGAACAACACAACTTCTTTGTCACTTATAGCCACTCCAACACTAGCACGTTGATCTAGCAAGGCACGAAGGTCGCCAAGATGTTTGTCCACTTTCACCCCTTCATTTATTTCAAGGTGATATATGTTCTTTCAAAAAAACAACCAAAAGGTAGCATTTATTTTACCAAATACACGTCAAAGTCATTCCCAAGCTTCATGTGAAGAATTTGCTGAAGCCACTTGATCTATTTGAGAGTTTGCTAATCTAAAGACAAGGAAGGTAAGTGCCTTCATTTCTATGGTAACCCAAGTTGCCATATCTTTAGGTTGATGAAGTAGAAGTGTTCTTATTAGCTTTAGATACTATTCCCACATGTCTTTCTTGATTGATCCCATCTTCATTTTGATGGACCAAGTATGATACTTAGTTTCAATTGTTTTTTTTAGCAAGTGTTTCCTTTTGGGAGCCGTGAAACTTGCCCACAATAATCACCAAGATGATACTTGTTGCAAGTAGAGGAAAGTAATGATTTACGAGAAGCAGCAAACTTAAGTGAGTTCGACTATCTTCATCCATAAAACCATGCTCAAAGAAATTTTAAATTGAAGAAATTGAACTGAATTCCTTGAATATTTATAGTTTGCCAACCTTTAGGAATTCTAGAAAGGGGGTTGCAGAGCCAAAGATTATAGCAACATGTGTTATAAAATCAAGGAGTTCACATCTTGGCACTAATTCAGGCTGGCATCTCTCTTTGGAGGACTTGAGTGTAGCGGCGCAAGACTTGCATCACGAGCAGGTAATGTTATGTGATGCTACCTCCCTGCAAACTGCACCCATCTCCCCCACCCCGTCTAACCTCCTCGGTCTGCTCTCGCCATCTTGAGCAAGAAGAAGATCTGTGCGTCACACTTTTGTCTTGCACGAGGGTGAGCTGAGCTCACGACCCCTTGTGCTACTACTCGACGTGCCACCAGTTTGTGCCATAGCTCACGGGTTGTGGCCATTGTACTCGCCAACCCCTCTTCCAACTTTGCAAGGTCCCGTGCCAAGCTCTAGCCAGTTGTACGTTGTGATCCACTCCAAAATAGTTGCTCCCACGCCAAGCTCGCCATCCTTCATTCAAACTGTCCGTAGCTTTTTTGATGTGTTAAGTGCTACTCGTTCTCTTCGCTTATCTTACTCGAGCCTCTTGCATTGAGACTATCGAGAAGTGACCAACCAGCCAAATCTTTTTTGAAATCACAACCAGTCCCATCAAGCTCAATTGTTGAAGGCAAAGCCCCAAGTGGATCAGTAGATCCTCCGTATACTCCATTCTCATCCTTGATTGTGAGCTTGAGCTTGCTTGTACAAGCACCTTGGATGGGCTCCCCTTCAACCTTCCTCTACTGAATCACCTCCGAGCTTCTCCTATTCAAGGGTTCAGTTAGACGCCCTTTCTAGGTGGTGACACGGTTGTGACGCTCTTGGCGGGCCTTTTCCCCAAGGGCGCTTTCTCTCTTTCTCCCTTTCCTCACACGGATGCTTCCTTCCTTCTCTCTTCACCCTCTTCTTCCTAGTTCCCACCTTTCAGGCAAGAGGTGTAGTTTATTGCTTATACCAGTGATACAATTCTTTGGTGGCGACCTTTGGTCTTGCCAGAGGGGCTCTATGGCAACACCCTTGATCCCACAACTATCAAAGTCCTTATTTCACCCTCAGATAAGAAGTAGATACAATAGGTAGTGAACCTTCTTCAGGACAGGGTAGCTATAGGTAGGATAGTTGGCCTCACCCCTTTAAGGAGACAGATTAGGGACTGGGATCTAGGCCAGCCTAGCACTATATGGTGACCACATTCAAGAGGTCACTATGTATGGACATGTTGTTTTCCTCCTCCAACATGGCTCCTCGTATGCTGCTCTTGCTCTTGTGGAGAGGAGTCCTATTCTCATGTGCCCTCACTTGGTGTACCTCATCCCTTGGTATCATGGATTCATGGTGGAGGACATGGAATCAACTCACCATGTCCCCCTTTTTCTTGTGACGATCCACTTCCTAGGGCTTTTGAGGGAGTACAAGTCCATCCTCCCCTCCATAGGGGAGGCCTTTGGCACAGTTTTAGAGTATCCTTTAGAGTCAGAGAGGGCAATGGTGATAGATGATGGAGTCCCTCAACTCAGACCCATGGTAGAGAGCCCAGACACATGTCTAGAGGTGATCCTTCTGAAGACCTTGGAGGTAGGTACCCTTTATCAGTGTGTGGAGGTCTCCAGTCTACCAAGATGGCATTTGAGGTGTAAGCAAAAGGGACACCTAGCCAGAGATTGTATGAGAGGTCTGACAGGGTGCACCCCTCCTCACAAGAGACACGAGGGTAGCATAGAGACACGAGAGAGGTGGGAATCGAAGTCCATTCATGCAAGCACAACAGCAGTTTCAGTGTGGCAGCAAGTGGAGTCCCAAACCCCTTGGGTGGATCCCTCAAAGGTAAGGTGGAGCAAGGTAGGGAAAAAGCAGCATAACAAATGGGCCAGAAAGAATCAATGGCAATGCGCCAATTGTAAAGAGGAGAGTATAGGTAGCGGCGCAAGCATAGGGAGATTAGGTTGATGGCCCACAGATAGGTGTACTACGAGACCCAGAGAGAGAGCCTTCGACTTCGGGACATTCTTCAAGCCCCTCTAGAGGAGAGACTCTGCACCCACCATAGGACCCACAGCAAACCAAAAGTGAGCATCAGGGACCCCCAGAGAACCAGTGCCCTTGGCCCCCTCAGAGACTAGAGAGGGAGCCGCAAAGATTATAGGTACCACCACTGCATCGACTCTCTACAACTTCTACTATAACATTGGTAGACTCCACCCAGCCACCTTCCCCATTCCCCTTGGATCCACCTTCCCCCTCTCCACAACTACCTTCTATGCCTTCCCCACCTTAGCCGTGTCCGCCTTTCCCTCCTATGGTGGTTACCATCACTCGCCCCCCTGCCAACCCCCTCTCCCTCCCCACAAACAGCAACAACCTCGCCCAAGGCCTCTTCCTCGAGCATCGCTCCACAAACAATGGAATCTTCTTCTGTAAGTAAGGGAATGCAAAATCTTCTATGCTAACATCTCCCCATCTATTGCAAGGTCGTGCTTTGGGCACACAGGATACAGCTTATTCTCATACGGTCGAGAGGAGGCGTTTTGAGACTGAGTCCTCAGACATCCACATGCAAGTGGGCCGGCCTTTGCTGAGGGAGTTTTGGCAGCTAGGACCTTGGAAATATTTGGAGATCCCGGATACGTACCCTATGCCTCTAGAGCTGACCATTTCGATCTTGCAGCCCCAAAAAGGAGGCATCAACATGATGGGTTCCTACACCCACTCAAGTTGGATCCTCCATTGTGCCTCCATACGTATGGAGAAGTGGACTATCAGGTACACCAAATGGTGGATGAGTGAATGGGATGTCAGGTTATGGATCTTTGGTTGGCCCATGGTTGCTCTCTGTATTTCTAGCTTAGCTTTTCTCCAGTAAAGCCTAGGTCAAGCTTGGCCATAGGTGTGATCTGTCTACCATCAGAGATGATTTTTTCACAGCTTCATTGGATGCTTCAGCGATACGTCGACCTTTTTGGTGTAAATATTTCTTTTATGCAGTATTGGGTTGAGAGGGTGGTGATTGAGCCAGTGGGGATGTTGGTTCGTCGATGCATGGACACAGATTATTCACCCTCTAAACCCCTAGAAAAGCCACTAAAATCTAGCTGCCTAGAGCAGGCTCCCATGCACAAGCAAGCCACACCTAATTCTACACCAAGAATTGCAGCAAGCTCTGGTAGGTAGGCCAGTTGATTTTCTCTTGATTCCAGAGCACATGTCCTCAATAGTAGACATAGCATGCCGTCACCTCTTCATAAGAGGGGCCGGAAGATCTGGTCCCCAGTAGTTCGAAAGAGTGGTGGGGTATGCATTTCACTAGCCCCTGAGGTTTTTGCACAGGGCGAGCTCATTTCAAGCCATGCAATGGCAACACCACCTACCTATCTACTGGCAGCTCACAGATTTCCTCCTATAGGTGGACTCATGGATTGTGGCGGTAGACTTCAATAACCTTTAGTTCATGGAGGATAAGCAAGAAGGAGACTCTTTCGTAGAGATGCCAGTGAGTACTTGGGAGCAATTCATTTTTGCAATCATTGTCAGGGATCCTTGGCAGGAGCCAGAGTTTACTAGGCTTCCAAGCACAACCTATGCTTTTCTTTGGCCAAAGATGGCATGATGGGCTGCTTGAGCATCTGGACAAATTCTATATTGGTGACTAGGGTTTACTTTGTGGTGGCTCCATCGGCATTCTAGTAGGAACCATGATGTTAGACCACTTACCGATAGTTCTTTATTTGGAGCAGCCCCAGACATGGAATCCCCCAAAACCCGGGGTCCCTGGCTTAGGGAACATCTAGAGTGCGCATGCTTGGAGCTACAGGACTTGGAGGTCCATAGAGCAAAGTTTGCTTACCACTCCTATGGGGCCAGATGGGTCCAACATGGCGACAGGATGACCATATAGTTTTTCTAGACCATGGTCAGCTGGGATCTAGCTATAGTGTCATAGGGAATCCCAGGGGCAAATGTTTCACAAACTCTTAGCAGATACCTCGAGGAGCCCTTCATAGATGAGGAGTTGCAGGAGGCCTTACAGGCTCTTCTAGCCCAAAAGTGCAAAGGAGAGGATGGTTTGACCCTAACCTTTTTTTTGTTGCTTTTGGGAGCACCTCTCCACCCCACTCTGGTTAGCCCTGCAAGGAGATCTTTAACTCAAGATCCCTTAGACATTCCTTGAGCAGAGGTTGGATGTGCTTGATTCTGAAGGGAGGAGATAGAGAAGATATTTAATAATGGAGATCGATTACCCTTGATACAGCTTATAAGATCTTGGCTAACGTCTTGAGCCTATGCCTGAGACCCTACCTTCCAGATATCATTCAAGAGATGCATACCAGCTTTGTCTAGGAGCACAGCATCCTGGATAATATCTTTACCTTCTAGGAGGCAGTTAACTAGGCCAAGAAGGAGGCACAACCTCTCGCTATCCTTATTCTCAATTTCGAGAAGGCATATGACAGAGTTGAGGCTTGTAGGGAACTATGCAGAGACTCCATTTTTTAAAGGGATGGATTAGAGCATTTTCACCTCTTTTTATATAGGCCGCTCCGGCTAGGTGATCATCGGGGGCCATCTAGGCAAGATCTTTCTGCTCTCCCATTCAATGAGATAGGGATGCCCTTTGGCTCCTTATCTCTTCCTTTTGTGGTGGACGCCCTGGGCTATTTTCTACATTCTCAGGCACTTGGCCTTACAAGGATGAGTCTACGATCCGACAAGAGGAGGAGCTCTTAGATTTGAAGTATGCAAATGATATTGCGCTTTATGTTGACGGTTCTATAGCTAGTCTAGAGAGGGTCAAAGGAGCACTATCCATTTATTGTGAGGCCTCTGGAGCTTGCATAAGTTGGACCAAGTCTAATGGCTTCCTCACCACAAGTAGGGAGGCAAGCCAAGATATTCACATTTGGTGAACAAATTTTGGCTTTTGGTGGATTCCAAAGGGCGAGAGGGCCAGATAACTGGGCTGTCCTATAGGCATCGACATCTTGGCAGAGCAACAGTTCAGTCTGGTTTTGGAGAGTGCTTGGCAGAAGCTCTTATACTGGAGCTTCATGAAACTCTCACTTGTAGGCCAAGCATTAGTAGTGAACCAGGTACTCCTTGCCACATCTTGGAATATTGCTTATTGTTGGTGCTTTCACCGAGGCTGCATGGGTAGCTATGGCACTTGCTTTGGAATTTTCTCAAGTCAGGATTGGACAACACATGCAACATAAGGGCCAGGGTGGCTTGGTAGATAGTGATTTTGCCCTAGGCACATGGTGGACTTGGTATTATTGATCCATAGATGTAGAGTAGAGCCCTCTTAGGCAAGCTGGTAAGTGAGAGGCCTCACCCCAAGGGTGGAACCCTAGAAGCTTCTTCTCCAGTGGGGCTTCTTGGAAATACATCTCGCATCGATGGACAGTAGGTGGCAATAGTCCTATAGGTGGATCTTCTCTGAGGCTCTATTGTTGACAGGGAAGGGCTCTCTGTAGTAGATGCAGAGCCTCGCATGCTTGGGCAGGGGACTCATATCAGTTGGGCATAGTGAGACCACGGCTAGATCCTTCAAGACATGGAGAAGACTTCCTAGAGAGACAGAGGCCCACATACATGCTCTCTCTTATCTTCGAGGATCAGGCATCATGATGCAGGAGATTGAGGAGCCGATCCCAAACTCTCGGTGGGAGGGATTACAGAGCCCTTGGATCCTCCATTCCTAGTTAGCATAGTTCTCATGGACTAGGGTACTGGTCTAGATACCTTCTTTTGGAAGTCTCTTGGCCCCCCCAATCTCGAGAGTTTGGTGGGAGGGATTACAGAGCCCTTGGATCCTCCATTACTAGTTAGCACAGTTCTCATGGACTAGGGTACTGGTCCAAATACCTTCTTTTGGAAGTCTCTTGGCCCCCCCAGTCTTGCTTCTATTGGATGGGATTGGGAGGCTCACTACTGTAGGTGGATTTGGAGATGAATAAGGAGACAGAGGTGGACTTAGAGAACTTGGAGTGGCAGAGGGTCAAGATTGTGGGCCGCTTGGGTAGGACTTGGTACATCGATCCCTCCATAGTCTTATTGACCCTGAAGGGAGTAGCATGGCACCTTTGGATCTAAGAGGGAATTTTCCAAAGGAGTATCTCCTCCGTCACTGTCCCGCCGCTTGATATCTTGTGCAGAATCCTTCAGTCTTAACCTTCTTTTAGAGTAGGCGTTTGCAGAATCCGTGATATATATCAAATGTTGGATAACATCACATTGATCAAGATCCATTGCCTCCTGCATGCGTTGTAGCTCGATTCGAAGCTTCTCTTTTTCTTTTTGAAGAGCTTCTTGAAAAGGAAGATCGGGGTAGCTACGTGCAAGTGATTTTTGCAAGAGTATAGCATCTACATCAGTGGGCTCTAATTTCAGAATGGTATCTTGAACCATTTTCTCCTCCTCATCCATTGTATAATCATGTTGGTCTTTCTCTATTGCATGGACGTGCTCCTGCAGAAACAGACTAATGAGAAAATTCTGGCCACAAACATAATGCTTCCTCTGTGGAAAATGATAGCTACATGGAAGATTCTATGAGTCACAAGTAAGAATTCACCTTGCTGCATGGAGATAATCAAGATTTTCTTTTGTCTTTGATGGTTTACATTGTTAATTGAGAGCCTTGTTTTCACTCAAGCAGTAGTATGTGTCATGATTGATGTTCATTCAACTGAGGCATCATTGTAGTATCTATGTGGATGACATCAGTAAAGAAGATTGAGTCTAGTGATTTGACATGAGTTTTTCCCTTCAAGCAATTCATTTTGCTTGTGATGCCCTAGTATTGAACATGCATAACTTTTGTGGTGTCTTGCACCTATTTCATTTGCTAGAGATGTAGTAATTATATTGAAGAACTATTAGTACATCATGTGAGTACCCACCATGAATATTAATCTCAATATCGCATATTCAATTTTGAGCATGTTGGTTTCATAAAACTTTTTCTATTTGCTAGAGATGTGACAATCATGTCATATCTTAGTTAAGGCTTGCATGTCAAAACTATGAGTTGTGTACAAATGATCATCATGGTGAATTGAATCTTAAAGTATCTCCTTGATGCAACTAATAAATGTTTCGGCATAGATGCATGCAAATTTGCACCCTAAATTCTTCACCATGTGACTTGCAATCATTTCATCGATAAATCACTATCTATCATGATAGTATGAATGATGGATGATATAGGTGGAGGGTGTTGAAATGAAGTAGACATGAAAAGTAGTTTTGTGAATAAAGGGATCTTATAAGCCCTAAATACTATTGGAAAGAAATGTAATTAAATGTATATAACATCTTTGTGGGGTAGTTTTATGACTAAAGGGTGTGTGATGTTAGCGACATCTTTGTGGGGTAGAAATGTATATAGTGTCTTCTTGGGGTAGTTTTATGACTAAATGGTGTGTGATGTTATGATAAAATTGTCTATGAAATCACAATATAGGCCATGCTCAGAAAAATGTGCTCAAACCAAGACGCTCAGAGAAAAGACGTACCCCATATTTAACATGCTAACTAGCATGTGCTAGCTAGCAGTTGTTGACTAGCATACTATAGTGCTAGTTAGCATACTACAATGCTCATTAGCATGTACTTAATAATGCCAATTATAGTATTACAATGCTAGTTAGCATAGTATCAGTACTAGTTCACATGCTATAATGCTAGTTAACATATTACAATGCTAGGTGGCAATCTATACTACTAGTTAGCACACTATAGCGCTAGATCAGCATACTAACAACAAGTGCTAGTTAGCATACAATGTTAGCAAAAATAAACTACATTGCTAGTTAGCAATGCATCTACACAGAATGAGCTGCTAGTTAGCATAATCTAGAGATAGGTATCATAGAATAATCACAACAATGAAGCTAGTTCCCATACAATATTTGTAAGAGTTCTAGGTAAGTTAGCACAATAAATGTCACATAGTAAGCATGCTAGAAATAGCTAACTTCTCATATCAAACCATGTAGTACAAAGATGGAGCACCCATATCAAAGCATATCAGATTACTAGTGTGGTGTTTATAATTAATCACCATTGTTTGGTGTTTTAAAGACCCTTTGATTGCCATCCTTCAACCAATTAGAGGTTATTTTTTGCCCTCAACTTGAAACATTGCATGCAGTCCCTAGCGAGCAAGCAGTCGTCGTCACGCAAAGCATAGAAAGTGATACATATGCCTACAAGGCAACATGACCATGGCAACATGCTGATCAAACTCAAGTGATAGGCCACAACCATTGCATCCACTGTGGTGCAACCCTTCTGCTACATCTGCACACGACCTCCTACAGATGCTACAACTGTGCCCATAGCCACATTATAAAGGGGGGTGATGATGCCTGATGGGTCTGATGATTGGACCTTCCTCTTCATCTGTAGCACCAACTGCAATTGATGTTTACATTTCTTGACTTTTCTTTCCTTCAACTCCACATCAATCTATAAAAGAGGAGACAACAATATTAGTTGTGCATCTAATAAACATAAAATGCTGCTATTTTATGCACACTTAAAGTCTCTAGTAGTAACCTAAAGCACAGTAACATTGTTGTCCTCTAGGTGAAGATCCTTTGTCTCGGAGGCCCCAAGTGTTTTAAGAGTAGTTTTCACAGTGTCAATGACCATCTCAAGTGCAAATTGCCTCTTGTCAACAACCTCAACATTCATTGGTAGGCAGCAAAATTCCTTCTATGCTTCTTTTCGCCTCTTTCTTAGCATTGTGACAGCTGGGCTCACCCTATCACTGCTACTGGCCTATGCTATCTTTGCAGCCTCTAATTCATGTTGTGCAATTATGACCTCCTCCCGAGCCTTTCCCAAGATCCCCCTAGCATAAAGAACAGTGTCCTTTATTTTGTCCAAGTCACTAGGTTGGGGCATTGGAGACCTACCATGGCATACTCCCTTCATCTGCAAGGGTTCACAAGGTGTTTCATGAGAGGGGGTTGTGGCTTTTGTAGTATTTGTTGTGGTGGTAGCCATGCCATCTGATGGTACGTACTCCTCATCGCCCACTACGTCCTCAAACAACTTTTTGGTTTCTAGCAAGTCCTCATTACGTATCCTCCATCTCTTGAAATGGCTGCCATAGTATCCCTTATCTCACAGGTCTTCCAAATATTGAACAGTAAATGCTGCCTAGTTGAAATGCATGGCCAACCCACTCAACAACGCTATAGGGCCAAACTCTTTCACAAAATGCAGTAGTTATCTCCATGTTGGTGGGAGGGCTCTTCTAATATATTTTATGATGAAATAACATCAACTCCTTATACACCTCCCTTCGAATGCTGCTGCATTTGATCTAATACTGACTATGATCCTTGGCATAACTGAAAACACTCAACCACTCGAAGTCGGTCAATTACTCCCAGTTCAACTATTTAGGATCAAAACCTTCCATGGCAAGGCCATATTCTGTATTGAATTCCTCCACTAGATGATAGAGTTTGCATTGCATCAAATATACCACCTTGGGAGATTTCCAACGGCCTGCATACATGCAACATGCAAAATTATCAAAGGTGAAAATTAAAAGATGGGGATGGAGACACACACACACACACACAGAGAAAGAAAGAGAGAGAGAGAGAGAGAGAGAGAGAGAGATCCTATCGAAGCCTCCTGAAGAGCTCTTTCCCTTCTCTAAAGGAGACCTCATGTGTGTCTCCGAAGGAGAGTCAAATTTTACCCTTTTTTGTAGTGGGCGAAGAGCTAGAGTCAATTGTTCCTACACGCTACTTGGTGCACAACTTTTGTCCTAGTGGAGAAGAGCGACAGTCCACTCTTTGAGTCGAAACATTGTTTGTTCCTCCTGCATGCTCTGGATGCTTGAGCCTTTTTCGCGGGAGTGACGAGCCTAAGTCTCTCTCAGCATCTGAGCTTTTTTTTGTGTGAAGTTCATGTGAAGACGTCGTCTCTCCCCACCTCCCCCACTCCCCTCTGTTGGCGGGCCCCATGGGCTTCATGACTCGACGCTTGTTTGCAAAATGGCAACTTCGTTGTCTTGAAACTAAAAGTGTTGTAGAGTAAACTCGAATTGGATTAGGAAGGCATGCACACACAAAAAGCTTTCATGATTTGACTTTGTACGTGCATTTGCTTGCATGATTACGATTTCTAATTTCAAAGCCAAAATATATTCTCTTTCAAGTGCTAACTACATATGCTATTTGATACATGCTAAAAATCTTAAAAAGCATAGCACACTAACGTACTTGCACCCTATAGTAATATAAGAGCATTATATGAGATATCAAAAGTTTCAATGCCATATACACACCATTTTACTAGACTATGATCTTTCGAATCCAAAGGTCAAAAAATGAGCATTGAGGTTGTATTATGTAAAACAAAAGTTTTTAGGTTTAAACTTTTGTTATGTCTATTAAATCTAGGTTTCATAGGTATATAACTTTGAGTAGACTATATCCAATTACGCTATGCACATATTTATTCAATTTTTTAATACCATATGATATTTTTCAATATTGAAAGTTCCACCCAATTTTATCTTCTATACTAAAACTATGTTTTTAAAAATTGAAGTAGATGTGTTAATAGAGCTATATGCTTGAATTTTGTTTAGGAAATGGTTTGTATGAGTCCAAATAGCAACCATGTAATTGTTGCAAAGGAAACGGAGGCTTTGTCATAGCTTTTTTTCTATAAAAGTATTTTTCCATATTCTTGAACAAGTCAACAATATGTCTTGAACGGTACTTACATTGTGTAGAAGTTCAAACCTTTTATATAAAAAAATTGGAACTTTGAAAAAGACACTTTATGTTTTATTCATCTACCAAACTAGTGTTAAAACTAAAAGAAGAAACATAGTAATCAAGCTTTGCATAGGAAATTAAAATAGGGGACATGGATTAGTGGATGGAATGCACTACAGTCAAAGGAACAACAAAATAAGATGGTAATACAATCACTAGAATAGAATTCTTAAATACAAATATAAATAACACACACGTTGTGAAGGGAACCACTTGCACAACATAGGAGTACAAATAAATTGGACACCAAATGTATTTATTTAGAGCCAAAGAGGACCAAAGTTGCAACTCTTGATCTCATTGGAGGAACATACAATGGCCAACAAAAAAGGAATTATGCATCCTTAAGCAACTTCAACCTAACAATTTTCACATTGACAAATTGTATAAAAAATGCAACGAGTGTTGGCATCTACATGGAGTTTTAATATACTATGCCCTACAAGTTCAAAGCAACACATGTAATCATATAAACTATAAACCCATTCTCATAACAATCACCCTACATAGTCATTAACACCACTGATGACAACCTTCAAGCATCTCATGTACTATATAGACTGTTCAAAAGACAAATTTGCTACTACTCTCTCCTTGTCTCTCTATGTGTGTGTGCGTGTGTTTTAGAGAAAATAACTTTCTATTAATGCTTGTAAAACAACCATACAAATCAATAGTCTCAAAGGCGCTCATTGTAGGAAATGTAACAAAGAAACTAGCTCTGAAATAGGGTCTAACAACAAGGGAGGAGAACTATACAACTAGCGAATCCCTCGCAGCATGAGAATATAGAATAGACTGGTAGGCCAAGCCTTGACACTCATGCATTTCAACAACTTCTCTAGATCCCAGCATCCCTCCATGCCGTAATGTTGGCCATTCTCTCCCACACATTGTCCTCTAGAGAGCAGAGTCAATGACACTGAGCATGTGGGGTCGATGTTGACGTGTAGCTCAATTGTGAGGATGCTCTATCTATGTATCCTATAAGCTGGGGAGAACTCATCGATTGGGAAGGCATTACCCTCTCTATCAACTAGGCCACCATGCCCCAAGTGAAATCCCTCTAAGTCCTTTTTACTCAAGCCATGATTGCAAGAGATCCCAACTAGATCCTCTATGCTCTAGAACATGTCCATAAGCAATGAGGGATCCGTCAGTAACACTATCCATCTACATGCATTTGGTCCAACCATGGGCCGATGGTTAGACCCTTATGGGCAACCATCCAAGAGAAATAAGCGATCTTTTGTGGCTCCTCACTAGACCAGAAATGTGCCAAGAATCTAGATCTAACCTTCTGAGGCACATGTTGCTTAGCTCTCTCTCTCTCTCTCTCTCTCTCTCTCTCTCTCTCTTTATCCTTCCTGTTATAATACCGGCTAAAAGGCAGATCTCATTATTTGCTACTTATGTTGATTTCCAGAAGACTTTTGACACGATATCGCGAGATAAGCTATGGGAACGGATGTATCACTTGGGAGTCCTGACAGAAATTCATAGTGGTGTTTATCTAGTGTACAACAGAGTGATATGCCAACTTAGAGGTGCACACAGAATGTCAGAAGCATTTGATAGCAATATGGGGGTCTCAAGCAAGGTGCCCGCTCTCCCCCACACTTTTTGGGTTATGTATTGATTGGCTAGAGGAGATGGCCAATGAGATTGTGATTTGAGGAGGGGATTGATTTCCCCAAAATAGGACTTTTGGCTATAATGCTTCTCCTTTTTTTAAATAAAAAACGCTTCTCCTTTATGTAGATGACGTGGTCTTCTTGCATATGAATAAGCCACTTTACAACGGATGACGGTGATGAAAGTTTTATGTACCGATAATGGGATGGTTGTCAATGTAGACAAAACAAAATATTATGGTGGTCAAAACAAAGCAGCCAAAGGACCCTGCAGTCATATAATATGAGGGGCAACAAATAGAGATGCTACAGTCCTTTAAATATCTTGGTATTGATGTGCTTGCAAATCCCAAATGCTCTCAATGCGTGGAGCACCGATTAGATGTTCGATGTGGCAAATATTACCTGTTTGAGAGTGATTGCAGCCACAATGATATTAGGGGTTGGCATGTATGCCATATGCTTTTCAATGCATATGTCTTACAAATAGTGTTATATGGGGTTGAGATTTGGGGTGGCAACATCTCCATGTCTACGTTGAATGATATTGAGAAAATGCAAAGGTCATTTCTTAGAAGGCACTTGGGCATCAAGAGCATGACCCCCTACTCCATCTTGCTTGTAGAGATGGGCTGCCACCCAATTGAGCTTCATGCTATGGAGAGGGTTCTCTGCTATCTGCTTAAGGTGCAACAAATGGATGATGATAGATTGCCAAAAAAGGCTTGGCTGGAAAGAATTAAACCACAAAAGAATCATAAAAGCAAACTTCTATCCTCTGGTTGGCTTTGGATATTCATGATTGGTTCATGAGGTGGGGTGCGGATCATTACTTAGACATATGGCCAGAAGGTGTGGACATGAGTACTTTTCGAACGGACCTACTGGGTGCATCTACTAATAAGAGAACCAAGTTTGAATACTATTGTGAGTTCATCAACCCGCACTATTGGGATTCTTATACACAAATAGAGGAGAGTGCTCAGGCATACATACACGAACCGATACCCATGCATAACAGGCAACACATTGCTCTGGTGTGGCTGATATCACACTCATTGGCTGTTGAGAGAGATACATGGTTACATATCCCTTGTGAGGAGAGGTGGTGCCGTTTCTATGACACGTGGGCTACAGAGACAGAGGAGCACTTTATCATGGTGTGTCTATGCTATGCCAACATACACGCTCACTTTGTGGAGCTTTTAGACGGCCATGATTGACTTGCAGATGTTCTATCATCTACTACCCTGTCTCGCCTAAGGGGCTTCATCAACATACTTTTTTATGTAGAGTGACCCTTGAGGGTGCTGCACATTAGTATACATTAGTGATCCGCATCCCCTTTCTTAAAAAAGGAGGGGGAGACTTTGTACTCCGTACTCTATGGGTTCCATGGGTCATATATGTCCCCTCGTGGATGGTAATACATTCTTCTCTTCTCTCTCTCTCTCTCTCTCCAACCACACCATAAACATGATGATGTCATCACAAGCAAATATAATTGATTATGTTATTAAAAAACAAAATCCATTTACCATCCAAGTCAAAACTCACCTACCTACCATATTCAATATACTTGATGATGTCATAAAAAACAAGAATACTCAGTTGTTTTATTTAAAAACAAAAATCTATTTACCATCCAAGACAAACCCAACTCCCTTCCATATTTAAGAAAGAAAAAAAGCCCCCCATAAAGCAACCAATTCAAATATGCCACTTCTTTTATATTTATTTAAAGTAGCCCACTAGTTTTTAAATGACAACAAATCAAAAATTTTGCATTGTTTTGTATTTTGTTGAGCTCATTATGCTTGTTTGTGTTTTTAAATTTTTCATAACATATTGATAACGTTTAAATGATGTTGTCGCCCAAAGCAAGTACCCTAACATGCCTCATCGAATCATAATATCTATTATTTTCAAAGCAACAAATCTAGAATGTACCCCCTTACATTGAAAAATGGGAAATTCCTATTAATTAGTTGTGGAGAAAAGAAGAGGGATGAAAAGGAAGAAGGAAAGGCCATGATTCAACTAAGGGATAAACAAGGGATGGGAGAAGTTCAACTAAAGAGGGAGCCACTTGAGATTGGGGAGGGGGGGAGGGACAACTTATGAAGGGGGCATTAAAGAGGAAGGGATATGCCAAAATGGGAGGGGGAGGAGGGACCGCTTATAATATTATGGTTATCCTTAGAGACGTTATACTTCTCTATAGCTTAGTGGTACAACCTAGTGGTACAGGTCAATGTGGGAAATATAAGATTATGGGTTCAAATATTTTCTTGAACCTTTGGGGAAGAGCTATCTTGCCCTCTTGAATTTCAATTATAATGTGCACCCCTCTTAGACTTCGGCTTAAGGATTAACCTATGCATAAAATAAAATGGGCCAAAACAAATAGGAGGAACAAATGTATTACGCTACTCCTTTCTCATTTATTTAAACATATCCTAATACTTGTTAAATCACCTATAAATTTGAAAACTTTTCATTAGACTGAAAAATATAGAATATACTTACAGTTTTTAGAACACACTCTTTACCTTATAACAATTCTACATAAATTAAAGGGAGAATCTTAAAATAAGATTGCACTCTATTCGACAAAAAACTGGCACCGGGTCAACACATTTTTGACTGGCGAGATAGCTGACTGACATTAATTAATTAGGGCGACGGGTTAGGTACTGACATGTGCCAGGTCATGTATTCCGTGGTTGTTCAAGGAAGATGTTCCGTGAGTGGAAGTTATGGAGAAAGGCCAAGGTAGAGAGGTGGGCTCCTGGTAGCTAGGCCTTATATGGTATGAAAATTTGTTTTCAGATTTTCCAATTTGCGTAGTTGGCTCAGAATTGGTCACGGGTATGGTCTCGGCCTAGAAAGTTAGTGTGAAATTGCTGAATTGGAGAGGTCGCTCAAGTTTAAGGGGGGATGCCAGCCTCACAGAAAGTATTTGGTGGAGCCAAGCTTTTAGAAAGCCAAGGAGGCCTTTGTGTTTCACGAATCATGACCTTTCGAGGGCCAGAAGTTTATACAAAAAAGGTTTAGAATCTAGCAAGATATTTGGGATAGGCGCATGCGACGATTTAGGGTCCAACAAGTAAAGATTCCAGGATGTGCCAATCGGAATGCAAACAGAAGGCAACTTGTTGCTTGACCTATGCAATTGGACTGCATAGGAATAGCTTGCTGCCACTTCATTCTCTTCCTGCAAAATGATGTCTTGTTCTACAAACGGAACATGTGCCCCTACCTCTGATAAGGTTCTGTCAGGTAAGGGCAAGCATGTGCTCGTGATGCCGATAGGCAAGTACACTAACGTATTGCAGCCAGAGCCACACATGTGCCCAAGCTATCTGTCTCACATCAATAGCCTGATTGAATGTAGAGTCGTTGAACAAGCTATGAGCGGTGTGGGGCCCGTGTGACCTCCAAGCGACCATGCATGGGGCTGCACTCTGCGGGCATCGAGTTTCGAATGTGGTTCAAGAGTGGCTCGTTTTTCAGGGAAATCCTGGCTACTACTCAGGATCATGGAATGTAGCAAATGCAACTACTTCTCGTTGGCAACATAATATTCACCGCAAACGCTGGAGCAGATAGCTTGGGCACATGGTATGTCTTCAATTTCATTTCTGATTTAAGGTGCCTGCTGGATTTACGAGCACACCACATGCTCAGGGAGTCTTCTGTGAGGTTGAGGGCAGCATTTCATTGGTTGCCGGATCTTACGTGACCCTTGCCTGCCTGTGTAGTCTGATTGCAAGGGTCAGGCAAGGTTTGGCCTTCCGTTTGCCACCTTAGCTAGATCCTGCGTGAAGGGCTGACAATCGGAGGAATTTCTCCTCATGTGCCGAGGGTGAGGATAAAAACCGGGGTGAGAGTGGGGTGAGGTAGTGTGAAAGAGGCAGAGTGAAGTGTGCAAATTATCCATTCAAAGTGAGGACCAATATCTACGGAGTTATATTATAGTGAAGAAAGGAGGGGGAGCTCGCAGTCTCCATAGCCAAGGGAGACATAAAAGAAGATATGCTACACTGTGCAGCAGTGGCTATGGCGACGGCCAGCTCCTTTCGAACCACCTCTTTCCCCCCTTCTTCCCCTTCCCATTCCTTGCTTGCCTCCAGACCTCCCTTCCCTTCTTGCCACTTCAAATTCTCTGACCTCCTCTCCCTTCCCTCCCTCTCTTTCTCCTCCATCCCTCACGTCGCCACCGTCCATGACGCCTCCCCCCCCCTCGTCTCCTCCCCCCCCCCCTCCGTCCTCCCCAAACGCTACTCTCATTTGTCGGATTTGCTCTCCCAGCTCTCTGCCGGTTCTGACATTCCCTCCACTCTGGAGCCTTGGCTTGACAAATTGACCTTGAATGATTGGAACGTTGTCCTCGCAGATACCGGTGAGAAGGACTGGAACAATGCGTGGCAGGTGTTCTCCTTCTTGAGGGAGAAAAGCGCAGTCTGGGATCAACTGTCGCGGAGCGACAGGAAAGAGAGCGAAGAAGATAGTGCAGGAAGCGCAGAAAACAGTGAGTTGACCGCTGTGAGCGCAGAAAACATTAAGTCGACAGAGAGGAAGGCTTCTCCTCACTTGAAACTCTACACTACTCTGGTCACTGTATTGTCAAAGCATGGGAGAAACGAAGAAATAGATTTGGTGCAAGAGCAGATGAAGGAGGCAGAAATTCAGCCCGATGCTTCCTTTTACAATGGATTGTTCACCTCATATGCAGACAAAGGATCGGTAACCGAAATGTCGAAGATCCTACTTCACATGGAGGAAACTGGCATAAAACCTAATCAAGTGACATATCAGAGGGTTATCATCTTTAACTGCAAGCTTTTATTTTCTGCATGCGATTGTTGAAGCGAAATTCGTTTTTTAGGCGGCCTGATTTTGAAAAAGTTTAGTACTATTGCTTGCGAAAGTTAGCGCTAACATAACTGCTCTATTCCTCATTATTGTGATTGTTGAAGAAATTCATATTGAAAGCATGGATTAACGTACTGTCTCTCGTGACAGCTTATAATGGCCTATCTACATGGAGAGAATCCTGATCTGGAGAGGCCAACGCAAATTCTAGAAGACATGACGAAGGAAGGTCTGTCATGTGGTGTGGGCACATACAAAAACTTGATTACAGCTTACTGGAGAGCAAAGGACCCCGAAGGTGCTGAAAAGATCTTCGAAGATATGCAACGTGCGGGCCACACTCCAGACTTGAAGGCACGCTAACTCATGCTTTCCATGTAATTGTAAAGCGTAATCTTCTGATCCTCATAATTTAAGGAGAAAGCATGCCTTATTTTCAAAGGAAGAAGGGTTGGTGTGTGCTTTTTTTTCGGGGGGGGAGTATGGACTTGCAACCCTATTGGCGTGTGGTTTCTCTTAATTGATTGGTCATCTCTCTCCGAATTAGTAATGCACGCTTCCAGAGTCAATTATAACGTAGTGTACACATGTAGAATAGAGCATAGTACATGCTTGTTACTGCGTGTGATAATCACACATCATATTGCAAGTATTCGTGGCTATGGCATTTCTTACTCTCAATGTTGGAGCATCACCTCATTGTACTTCATTGGAGCACGATGATGCATGCAGTGCTGATTCTTTTGATAGAAATGGTTCTTTTAAACCGCCTTCTCCTGCGGCAAGTTCCTATTCTTTTTTAGCCCATTTGAAAATGTGCTAAGCCTCTATTTTTTGTGAGGCCCTCAGGGGATATGCTTTTTACTCCTTGTGGCAAACGTTACTCTCCCTTTCAACTCCTAGTGCCTGCAAGGGAAGGGTCAATGAAGATAGTGAATCCACCCCAAAGTTTTGCCATGTTTGCAAAGTGGGTGTGAGATAAGACAAAAATGAGAGTTTTTTTGCGCGCATGCGTGCACGCACGTGCGTATGTATGTGTTTATGTACATATGTATGTATGCTACAAGCATATGGATGTATGCTACAAGTAGTTAATGTCGTGAATGGACTTCAGCCTGTGTAGATGTAGGTTAGGGTTTTTATGCGGCTGCACAAGGCTGTGTAGAACTGCCCCATTTTATTTGCTGATCATGTTCCTTCTTTGGGACTGCAGTGATGCCCAACCCTTAAATAGTGCAGTCCACAAGTGACTTCTTTTGTGACCCATTTAGGGCTGTAGTGAACAGGGCTATGGGTCTATCCATATTGTAGAGTTGCTGCTGAAGAGTCAAGATCTGAGATGTATTATCTGTCTCATACAGATCCTTCAGAATGGCCCATGCCTCTACTGATGTGTCATATCCAGTCATCTGGATATGAGGAACCACTGAGTCCACCATAGTCCCTATGATCAAGACCAGAGCTCTATCCTCCCACGCTTCGAGTTCATCTTCATCTACGGGTACAAGTATCCTCCCCTTGTTGTCCAGCACATCCTCCGGCTTCGCCTCCTTTCCCATTGTCAGCTTCCACAGTTTTCGAGCCACTAAATGACTCTGGATCTTCACCTTCCAAAGAGGATAATTAGTCCCACTAGTTTCCCAGACTCTCCAAAGTTAGGGATAGTGAAAGAAGGAATTTAACTAGAGGAGGAGGGACAACAAGCAGTGGTTGAAGAGGCATCTGCTTCAGAAATCAACATCTTTGCTGCTATACCATATAGCAAAATCGAAAAGCAAAAACCACCGTCTGTAGACAAGAACTCTTTACACACCTGACTGAACCTGATTCGCCCTCCTTCTCGCAAGAGCTCAATCTACCAGTCGTGGAATCGATTCCCTACAGCCTTGAATCAAGGTCATCCTTTAGCAAGGTCCTTGCCTTCAAGCTTCCCACACTTGTGAGTCTCCTATCGAGGCTCCGATACCATGTTAGAAATCGACCAACAGAGGGTACACATAGCGGAGATTGATAGAATAGCCCAGGAGCTCACACAGTGGTGTGGTGTGGGTGGAATCACAAAGTTCTTCACTTAGTGTGCTTCACATAGATGTGTTGTGTAAACTAGCAAGTAGACAGTGATCCAAGCCAAATATAGAATCCACCAAAACAATATATTTCCGTCCAAAGCTATGGACACAATACAAAAGACAGATCCCGAGTTCCATCAAATTGTGGTCCTCGGATCTTACCAAAAGGTTCTCCTACTATCTGTTGGGTACCTTTAGACCTCTGAGCTGGTGTGCTCCACCTCGAGCGTATGTAGACTCTCTGTCCAAAGATCTCAGCACCTTTCTGCCCTGGTAGACAGCCTAGGCTTCAGCCCCAAGTGAACTAAGTCTGTAGCACTTCTGGCCCTCCTCTTGCTCCTAGATGTGGGCCCAAAGATGTGGCTCTTGCTGCTCCTTCTGCTCCTCTGCTTGCTGATCTACTGGATGATGTTATGCGCCCCCAAGGGGCCCCTTTTATAGGGGAAAACGCCCTTCAAAATGGACCGACCAAACAGGGCCATTTTGGCCCTCCCCGCCGACCTGGGGGTCCACAAAACTAGAGCCTTTGGCCCACACTTCAATGCAGGGTACCAAACCTACGGTCTGCCCAACCAGGCCTCGTTGGCTGGCTCGAACAGCTCAACCAGCATTGTACTGGCCGACCCATGTGTTGGAATATGGGCCAACCCCCTTGTGGGTGTGGAAATTCATGAAGGGTCTCATGCACTCAATACCCGTGTAGTGGAAGGGAATTAATCCCATAATCAATATTGTATGCTTGAGGTTCTTGTATATATGGGCTGATTTGAAGACCTCAAGAGTATCCCTCCAGGGATTTTTTGGGAGGCTCTAGAGGAAGAGCGTGGCTAGGAGGTAGGGGATTGGACCCCCTACACTCGGTACTATTCGACACGTGGCAGCCATGCAGAGGCTGCCCAACAGTGGTATCAGAGCCGACTGTTCCATCAGACTCTGCTGCTTGTGGGATGTGATGACCCATAGTACGACCTTGCACGGAGTGTTGTGATTCGCAGCAAACTCTTTAGTACGACCCTGCACGGAGTGTCGTGATCCGTGTCTTGTATTTAGTGCAATGTGATTTCCAGTGGCGGCTGCTTGCACCAGTGGCTCTGTCTGCTGTTGTGGAGTAACGATGACTTTGAAGGCACTTTGGGAGGTCTTTGATTTGACCTACCATGCGGTTTGTCCATAGTTACCCTTGGTTGTATGCGCTAGGCCTTTGGTTTGGTCAATGCTTGTTCTTAGGTGCTTGGCCCATGGGGGGTGTTGGAATATGGGCCAACCTCCTTGTGGGTGTGGAAATTCATGAAGGGTCTCATGCGCTCACTACACGGGTATTAGTGGAAGGGGATTAATCCCATAATCAATATTGTATGCTTGAAGTTCTTGTATATATGGGCTGAATTGAAGACCTCCAGAGTATCCCTCCCGGGATTTTTAGGGAGGCTCTAGAGGAAGAGCGTGGCTAGGAGGTAGGGGATTGGGACCCCCTACACTCGGCGCTATTCGACACGTGGCAGCCATGCAGAGGCTGCCCAACACCATGCTGCTGCCTGCCCCCACCATCTTCTAGGGCTTGTTGCAGGCCATGAGCCTACCCACAGTCCCCGCCATTCATCTCGCCATTAAGGCGCCTGCTACCCTGTACAATCCCACCATGAGTCACCATCAAAATCACCTCCTGGCCCATGCTCTAGGCCTTGGTCCTGCCCTGACATGCTGCGCACATGCTGATGCCACTTTTCCTGCCTCTGGATCTCCAAGCAGCCACTAATCTGCTGCTGGACTTGCCTCTGCCAGTCACCTTATCCATAGTGTTGATCCACACTCCTAGATGGCTCCGGGTACTTCTCTTTTGATTGTGCTGCCCACATGACAGCCTTGTTGCTGTCCATGTGGCAGCCCCTTGTTCATCCTTTTCTCTATCTGATCCCTGCCCCCGTGGCAACCATGATGCTGCCCATGTGGCCATCTCTCAGAACCCAAATCCCCCCCCCTAGCAAGTTGGTTGGCTGGGGCTTACAGCCCCTAGCAAGTCGGTTGGCTGGGGGGCTACCAATCCCTATAAAAGGGGGCCCCATATCCACCAGAGCAGCAAGTGCCGAGCAGATTGGAGCAGCAGAACAGCCTTCTTTGGGCCTACATCGAGGAGGAGAAAGAAGGGCTGAGGAGCTGCAAACAAGGCGTGGAAGAGCTGCACACCTAGGCTAACAGGTACGGCAGCAAGGTGCGGGGATCACACACAAAGTCTACAAAAGCTCGACGAGGAGCACGCAGGCTCGAGGATCTAGAAGTGCCACGGAGGTAGTAAGACCACCTTTTGGGGTAACTTGTAAGGACAGAGGACCACGATTTGGTGGGCCTTCTTTTGTATTGTGTCCCGTATATTTTGGTTGGTTCTATATCTCTTGTGGAGCATTGTCTACTTACTAGCTTACACACACATGTATGTTGAGTACACACAAGGAAAGTAGTTTTGGATTCCGTACTTAAAAACTTCTACGTGAATTTCTAGAACGCTCTGTTAGTCATCCGCTGCAGGATACCCTTTGTTTGTTTCATTTCTAACATGATATCACAGCCTTGATCGGGAGCTTCACGGGAAGTGTTAAGGCAAGGACCTTGGCCTTGATTCAAAGCTTGAGGGAATCTACTTCAACGTCTGAAGAATTGTGCCCTTGTGGGAAGGAGGGAGGCTCAGGTTCAGACAGGTGTACGATTTGGTGGGCCTTCTTTTGTATTGTGTCCCGTATATTTTGGTTGGTTCTATATCTCTTGTGGAGCATTGTCTACTTACTAGCTTACACACACATGTATGTTGAGTACACACAAGGAAAGTAGTTTTGGATTCCGTACTTAAAAACTTCTACGTGAATTTCTAGAACGCTCTGTCAGTCGTCCGCTGCAGGATACCCTTTGTTTGTTTCATTTCTAACATGATATCACAGCCTTGATCGGGAGCTTCACGGGAAGTGGAGCTTAAGGCAAGGACCTTGGTCTTGATTCAAAGCTTGAGGGAATCTACTTCAACGTCTGAAGAATTGTGCCCTTGTGGGAAGGAGGGAGGCTCAGGTTCAGACAGGTGTACGATGCTCTTTACTCTCTCTCTTCTCAATTTGTTGTCATGGCGTAGAGATATGCTATTCTTCATTTTGGGGACACAGGCAAGTTGGATGGGACTAGTTACCCATTGCGGAAGATGATAGTCCGAAGCCATTTAGTGTTGAAGGAGTTGTGGGAGATTGTGACAGGGCAGTAGTTTATGCCTCAGCCCACGGTGACTCCAGCCACAACGACTGCGTTGTTGGTGACTACACCAGCAGATCCAATGTTAGTGAGAGCCTGGCAGATTCGAGATGTGGAGGCATTAGCCATTATTGTAGGCGCTACAGCTGATGCGGTAGTTTCTCACACAGACGGCAGACTGTTCTTTCGAAACCTAGACCATTTGAGGGACATGTACAAGCTCAACAATGAGGCGAGGATTTTGGAACTCAAGACAGAGCTCTACGGCATGAGCATGGATGAGGGGATTTAGTACAGGATCACCTCACCAAGATGAAGGTGCTGTGGGATAAGCTGGCAGCAGTCGGTGAAGGGACGAGTTCAACAAAGATTGCTAGGCTATTGCTTGGCATGCTATAGTAGTTTTGTGACTGCGATGATTGCAACGCAGATGGCGGTGCCAATGACGTTCGAGGAGCTAGTAGCATTGCTTCTTCAGCAAGAAGCTCGGGAGAAGAAATACGATGAAACCGATGACAAAGCCCTTATATTTAAGACGAGCGAAGGCAAGAGTAAGGGTGATCCTAGGAAAGGCAAGCCCAAGAAAGACAAGTTTGATGATGGAGCAGACTCTTCAGATGAAGACAACAAAAAGAAAAGGAAGAAAGAGAAAAAGTGCTTCTACTGTGATGCGATAGGACATTTTGCAAGGATTATAGAAACAAGAAGGCTGATCAAAAGAATAAGGGGGCCAACTTAGAGTCAGAGGAGTTAAAGCTAATATGGTGGTCACAAAGGAGCTTTTCTTGGTGACATCTCTTGGTGTTGCTAAGGTAAAGTTTACAGATCCTGGTGTTATGGTAAGGATGTCTAACATTGAGATGTGGTCAGATGAGGAGTTAGAAACTTTGTGAAGGTGAAGGAGAGCATTGAGTGCTTGGAGCCATCTAGGTGCTTGGCTGGTCTCGCTCACACAAAGGAGGATTCTTCGACATCCAGAGTCAGATGGATGCTATGACTTAGAGAGGGACATCTCAGGGCTACACATGGAAGCTGATGGTCTAGGTAATCTGAATTCGTACTTGGATTTGATTTCTCGAGTATGCTATTTGGTTCCATACCCTGCTAGATGGAGGACAGGTTAAAACAAACCCTGAGAGCATGGTGCCTCGAGGACATCAGGCTGTCCACACATCATGAGGGGGACGAGTTTGAAGGCGAGTGCAGGACTGAAGAAGGTGGTGCCATCTGGTGCTACCAAATATAGACTTGTGTACCCATGTGGTTTTGCTTGTATAGACCGGACCTATGGAGCAGGAGCCATTGGATGAAAAGCCAAGAAGGCTAGAGTGACACTGACACTGGAATGTTCCAAAGGGCTATGCCATGGGAGCTATTGGAGCATCTTTATCAACTGGTTGGGATCGAGCCAAGATGTGTCGGTGAGAGGGGGTGTTGGAAATGGTGTGGTCGCCTCCCCATTTGTAAGGCGCCATATGAGGAGAGCATGGGGGTTGAACCAAAGGGTGATTTGGCTGCCACATGGGCAGTACTTTGGCTGCCACGTGGGCAGCAATCACAACACAAAAACAAAGCAAAGGGCTGCCATGTGGGCAGCAGATTCAAGAAAGCACCTGGCAGTTCAGAGCTTTCCTGGTGGACAGCAGGGGTACTATGGTGCCACATGGCTGTCAATGACTGGTTGGCAAAGGGAATACAGCCTGCAACAATGTGATGACCTGGCAGGTCTCGTCAATAACTGTACGGGCCTGTACGTCAGCATGTACGGAGCTGTTGGAGAGGATCCAGAGGCTGGAAAAGTCCCTGACAGGAAGCAGAACTGATATGGGCGGGACTGCCTGGGTCAGTGGCAGCCTGCTACGTGGAGCCCAATCACTGCAGTTTTTACAGACCAGGCCAGTCGCGACTGGCAGGCTGATGGGTCAGCCCAAGTCGGTTGACTGGGGAGCTACCAGCCCCTATAAAAGGGGGCCCTTGGGGCATTCCATATCTATCAGAGCAGCAAGGGCCGAGCAGATTGGAGCAGCAGAGCAGCCTTCTTTAAACCTACATCCGAGAGGAAAAAGAAGGCCTGAGGAGCTGCAGACAAGGCTTGGAAGGGCTGCACACCTAGGCTGACAGTTACGGCATTAAGATGCGGGGATCATGCATGGTAAGTCTACATGGGATCTAGAAGTGCCATGGATGTAGTAAGACAACACCATTTGGGGTAAGGACTAAGCACCACGATTGGGTGGGACTCAGGACTTCTTTTGTATTGTGTCTTGTCGGACGTTAATATATTTTGGTTGGATCTATATCTCTGGTGGAGCATTGTCTACTTACTCGCTTACACACACACACACATGTATGTTGAGTACGCACAAGGAAAGGAGTTTTGGATTCCGTAGTTAAACACTTTCGCGTGAATTCCTGGAACGCTCTATCAGTCCTCTGCTATTGCTGCTTCGGGATACCCTCTGTCTGCTTCATTTCTAACATGGTATCAGAGCCCTAATTGGAAGTTCACTGAAAGTCAAGCTTGAAGGCAAGGACCTTGCTGAAGGACGACCTTGATTCAAAGCTCCGGGGGATCTATTTGGACGTCTGAAGGATTGTGTCCTTGTGAGGAGGGAGGCTCAGGTTCAAACAGGTGTATGACACTCTTACTCTATCTATTTCCAAAAAAAGCACGGAGCCATTTAGTGTTTTTTTTGGGGTTTGGGGGTTGGGAGAGGGGGTTTGGGGGGGGGGCGAGGCGGGGCAGGGCAGGGGGAGGTTTATCACCCCGTTCCCCGTACAAAGAGCAAGGAATTACGAAAAAAAGCCTTCCTTGCAAACCTCAACATTTCAAGGCCAGCCTACATTTTCAGGAATTCGCATGTTGCCTCTCGGAATTTCAAAGTCAACACGCAAATTTCGGAATTCATTCAAAGAGATTTGAATTTGCTGGTCACAGATTTCGGATTTGCAAATCTCATATTTTCAATTCTGAAAATCGGGTTAATGAATGTCAGACTTCAAAATTTGTGACTTCCCTGTTCGACAACGATGTCCTCCTCTTGCAATCGCACTGGTCTCCCGTCCGACGCTCAATGGTCGTACACATGCCGCTCTCTGCGATCATGCGTGTGCCAGCCAGCCTCCCGTGCAGCACTTGCTTGTTGGTGCTCCCTATTTGTATAACTGCTGGTCCAGCCCTGGTTGCTGGCTGCCTCTTTTCTCCTCCTCTTGTTTGCCTTCCTTTCGCTCTCTCTTCCTGTCCCTGCTCTGGATCCTGCCGCTCTCACTACTGGATCTCGCCGCTCCATACCAAGTGTAATGAGCCAAATTCTGTGGTTCTCTTCAATTTCTTCGTTTCTGCCCTCTTTGTTGGAACCTAGGCCACTATGGCTCTTTGCTAGGCCCTCCTACAACCTTCACGCTGCAGTCAGTGCCCTTGTGACCCCTACATCGAGTATTTCTTCTTTTTTCATAGAAAATGAACTTCTATTAATGCTTGAAGACACCATACAAAACAGCTTCTAGGACACGCTTTATTGATTGATCGGCATACAAGATACATGGACAGCAGGTCTAGAGTTCTAAGATGCATCTATGCCATCCCGTTGGGAGACAGTGTCCAGCATTACTGCTTGGAACATTTGGGTCACTCGGTGCAATCAGGTGATGGGAGGCCAGCTGGTCTTTCTGACGGCTACCTTAGTTGCCATTTGGCAGGGCATCGTTTTTACTTTGTACACCATTTGGGAGCGCCGTACTTCATGTTTGAGAGTGATTGCCGAAAGGTGAGAGCGTTTTTGCAAGGAATGACCTGCAAGAATCTTTTACACCCGTTCTGCTAGTGGTATTCGCTCGATGTATAGACCACTGCCATGGTTGCTAGCTCCTCCGCTGAAGGAGGAGCCTAAATGGTTTCGCTCCTAGGGTGAGGGTAGTGCATCTCTGGATCAAGGATGCCCAATCCACCCTGCAGCTGTGGCATAATCACCGTCCGCCAAGCCACCCTGGCTCTGGTGTTACGCGTCCCATCCGATTCTGCCCACAAAAGCTTCGCACTAAGTGTCGTAGCTGCCCTATGCAACCCCGATGGAAACACCAACAGGAGGCGATATACCAAGCCGTGGCGAGAAGGACCTAGTTAATCACCAACGCTCTACTTGCTAGTGAGAGATTGATTGGTTGAGCTCCAATACAATAGCTTGCACTCTAGGATAGGGCTGAACTGCTGCTTTGCTGAAATGTCAATGCCAACCTGGCAGCCCAAGTACCTCGCCGCCTCCCCGCTCGAGATCCAGTGAAAGACAAAATCAACTCCCCCAATCTCAAACCTTCTAGATCTCCTCAAGCCCTGTGAAGAAACCGACAAATTTGGTCCAGTTTATGCAAGCTTTGGAAGCCTCACAATAAATGGACAAGGCCCCCTTGACCCTCTCTAGACTGGATGTTGAGCCCTCCATATAAAGGGCCATATCATTTGCAAACTCAATGTCTAGAAGCTCCTCCTTCTGGTGGATTGGAAGCCTTACTCCCTGTGAGGCCAAGTGCTTGGGAGCACAGAAAGTAACCTAGGGCCTTTGCTACCAAGAGTAACAGGTAGGGGGCAAGAGGGCAGCTCCCATTGAATGGGGAAGAGGAAAGGCCTCTCCTGTGTGCCCTTCAATGACCACCTGGCTAGAGCTGCCCGCATAGAGAGATGAAACCCCTCTGATCCATCTCTCTGAGAAGCCAAGTCTCTGCATGGTAATAGGTAGGGGGCAAGAGGGCAGCTTGGTCTCACTTAATGGGGAAGAGGAAAGGCCTCTCATGTGTGCCCCCAAGACCACCTGACTAGATCTACCTGCATAGAGAGATGAAACCCCTCTAGAGACTTGGCTTCTCTGAGAACCCAAGTCTCTGCATGGTACCCTCCAAAAAAGATCACTCTACTCTGTCATATGCCTTCTCCAAATCCAAAAGAAGAATGGCGAGAGGCTGTGACTCTTCCTGGACCAATCTCCTACCTCCCAGAAAGTGAAGATGTTGTCCAAGATGCTACGCGCCTGAACAAAATATGTTTGTCTCATGGATGATGTCTGGTAGGTGAGGTCTCAACTGTAGCTCGATACCTTGGCCAAGAACTTGTAAGCCGTGTTGAGTAGGGTGATCGGTCTCCACTAGCGAATATCTGATCTCTTTCCTCCCTTCATGATCAGACAAATCCAGCCTCTGCTCAAAGAATGTGGAAGGAGCTCGAGTCAAAAATCTCCTGACAGGCTAACCTCAGTGGGATACAAATATGCTCCCCGCTCGGGGTCAAGCCGTCCTCTCTAGGGCACTACTGGATCGGTAGGGCCGTACAAGGCCTCCCAAATCTCCTCGTTGGTAAATTGTGTCTCCAGTCGTCTGCTCAAACTCTGCGTGATGATTGAAGGAACATGCTCCCATTTTGCCTCCTAGCCAGGAAAGTCATAGGCGACGTCTTCTCCGATTGAAACAGCTGGCGGTTAAAGTCTATGGTCAGCTCAAGTATCTCCTGTGGGTCCGTGTGCATAAGTCCATGCGAGTCTTGGAGCCCCTGAAGCTAAAGCCCTCCCGACCATGGTCCTATGGTCTGAAAGAACTGTCTAATCATCCTATCCCCCTGTTGGACCCATCTAGCCTAGGATGAGTGGTACAAAAACTCTGCTCACACTCCAAGTGGTCCTTGAGCCATTGGGATCCCGAATCCTACTCCTTGAGTTTCTATATGGATGCTAGTCTCGACGAAGTGCTCTCTCCCGCTCCTAAAGAGCCCATCTACGTCCGAGACACGAGCTATTGCCTACTCTGCTGAATCGTACCAGCCACCCATGCCCCTAGCCCTCTATGGGTCCCTCCTCGGCTTGTCTCCAAATCTCCACTATCTCTTGTTGTACCTCCACCTCCTTGAGAAGATCATTCGGGATGTGGAGCCCCTTTTGGGAGAGTCTGTAGCGAGGTTGCTCCAAGTGAAGAACCGTCGAGGAGTGATCCGACTTCGTAGTCCTTGCTAAGATGGCGGTGGAGCTGCCTCTGAGGATCCCCTATGTAGAATCTATCTAGGGGCTCCAACAGCCCATCATGTCGCCGTTGTCCAAAAGAGAACTGAAGGCTACCCAAAAGTCTCATAAACTTAGGCTCTCACCATGGGTCCATGCCATTGATCACAAAAATAAACTGCTCCCAGGTGCTCCTCTTCACGGCTAGCATCTCTACAAAAGAGGCTTCGCCCTGCTTATCCTCCATAAACTCTAGGTTGTTAAAGTCACCTCCAACAATCCAAGAGTCAACCTCTGGGAGACACTTTGTGAGCTGCTGCCAAAAAGCAGGATGGTGCTTCCTGGAAGCAGGTGGGTACACAGTCAGGATACCAATCCAGGCCTCACCTGTCTGAATACCCATCCACACTACACACATGGTACGAGCTCCCCGTGAGCAAATGTCTCTGAGGCCACATCGTGAGAGGCTGAAATCCATACTCCGCCACTCCTACCGATTGCGGGAGACTAAACCTTTGGGCCCCTTCCAGGGAGGAGGTGGTGTCGACATGTGATGTATGACGGCAAGAACATATGTTCCTGAATCAAGAGGAAGTCAATTAGACAGCCTACCAATGCTCGTTGCAATTCTTGGCGGAGAATCAAATATAGCGGCTGACTACGCGCACGGTCAAGAAGCCCATGCACATTCGAACTCACCAAAGTCAAACTCATTAGGATGGGGCGATCGAGAACAATGCGCACCTATGTGTGGGAGCTTGCTCAGGAAACCAAATCTCTGCGATTTAGAAGGAGGTTTGGAGGGTGAGTAATCTGTATCCGTGCGCCATCGGACCGAGGTCACCATTGGCTCAATCCCTACCTTCCGTGCCCAATACATCATGAAAGAAACATCTACACCAAACAAGTCGGCACACTACTGGAGCATCTAATAATGAGGCTAGGTGAGTACAACCTTAGGTGGCAAACAAATCACTCTTACTACTAAGCCTAATCCTGGCCTCGTTGAAGAGAAGTCGACCTGGAAATGCATCAAGGCACCATGGGAGAACCACAAGTCCATCCCTTGCAGTCCCATCCACTCATCCATCATATGGTACACCTGATGCTCCATCAGCATTGAATAGTTCCAGGGTCCACTTCTCCACACTTGTGGAGGCGAACCGCAGGACCCGAACCCGATGGGTGCGGGATCTTACCACGCTAATACCCCCTTTCAGGGCTGCAAGATCAGGATAGTCAGTTAAAAGGGCATGGGAAATGTGTCTAGGATTTCAAAATAGTTCCACGGTCCCAACGTCTAGAACTCCCTCGGTAAAGGCAACCCAGCTTGCAAGCAGTGACCCAAGGATTGGCCGGTTGCTCCCTCTTCCCCAAAGGCCTATGAAGAAACTGTCTCCTACGTGCCAGGGGAGCTGACTTGCTATCATGGAGAGGTTAGCGAGGTGGCCTTAGCCTTGCCCTTGCTCAAGGGTGGGGGGTCAGCAATAGATTCGGAAGGGGTGCGCGAGGAAGAGGGCATCGGACGAGTCTACTGCTATCAGGTGCGATGGGGCGATGGAGGGAGGTGGGAGCCAATGGTGAAGGTAATCACAGCGTGGGGAGTGAGAGAAGGGGGAGGGAGGGAAGGCGCGGGGGGAGGTAGAGGGGGGGAGGGGGGGCACAGTCTACAGGTCCGAGGGGGTTAGGGGGAAACGGTCCGAAGGGGACGGGGAAGGAGACTGAGAAGGATCTGTCACTGCCCACTGCGGCATGGATGCATGAGGCCTCTGAGGTCGAGGGAGGGAAAATCTAGGGGGTAGAGGTCCCTAAGGCTTCAAAAACTGCTGGAATGTGCTCCTGCTATTGCTCTTGCGGCCATAGAGTCTACAAAGTGGCTTGAAGTTAAGGGCCTCCTCTCCGAAGCTCGTGGCCCATCTGTCTAGGGTTGCCAACCTGATCTCCCCGAGATTGAGCAACTGCTGATGCTCGCATCTTGCAGTTAGCATGCTGCTATTGGTTCTTTTTAGCCCACTTACTTTGCTTCTTCTTACCCACCCTGGTCCCCCTTGCCTCGGAAGGCTCGCCCCAAGGGATCTAGGGCTCGTGCTGTTGTCGCTACTACTACAACTGTCTAGGGGGTCACTAGGTTCCATCCTCCCGAAGGATTTAAAGAAGGATAAACCCAAGAAGAATGAAGATGAATTCTTAGTTGGCCTTGTAGTAAATCTTCATTAGGGGAGAATTGGGGTCTCAAAAGGGCCTCATAAGGAATGGATTAGGGAATTCTTAGTGAACTAATGCAAGGGGATTGGAGGGTCCCAAGGAGGCCTAACCAGCCCAAACTAGGTGGGTTAATCCCACAATTGAGCCCACCTCTCCCTCTCAATGAGAGGAGGGGGCAACTTTCTGAAATTTGAATCTTCAAATTTCGAATCTCCCTCCCTCCCTCTCTCTCTCCCTCCCTCTCCCTCCCCCTCCCTCTTCTATCTCCACCTCTCTCCCTCCCTACTCCTCACCCTCCTCCTCCCTCCCTCCCTCCCTCCCTCTCCGTCGCTCCCCCTCTCCCTCCCTCCTCCTCTCCCTCCTCCTTCTTGCTCCTCTTCCTTCCTCCTTCCTCTCCCCTCCTCCTCCAGCAGCTCTGATCCTTCTTGCTCCTCCTCCTCCTCTCTCCTTCCTCTCCTCTCCTTCTCCAGCTGCCCTACTCCCTCTCCTCCTTTAGCCACCTTGCTCCCCCTCCCTTCTTCCTCTCCCCTCCTCCCTCCTACAGCAACTCTCCCCTCCTGCAATAGCAGCTCCTTCCCTCCCTTTTGCACCAACCACCCTACTCTCCTCTTCCTCTTTATCTTGCCCTGGCGTGCTTCTCCTCCTCCCTCTTCCTTGCTGCTCTCTCTTTGCCACCTTCTCCTTTGCCTGCTCTCCCTTACATTTCAGCTTGCAGCACTGATACCTCTCTTTGAGTACTCATGGCACCATTTGAGAAATATCCAACAAGTACCATGTGAACTTACAATTGGAGGCTGAATATGCAAGCACACGCTGTTTGGAACTTAGGGGAACTTCTCAAAATGTGCTCCCAAATGCCCATTAGGGGTATCTGATGGGACTGGTATGGATAGGGTACGAAGGAGGGCTGAGTAAGTGGGATAGGAAATAGGGATAGAGTATCGAGGATGGCAAAAGACTGACAGTGTATTGGGACATGTGGGAGATAGCGGCAGTGAGACCAATTGTAGAGGGGAAGGATGATTGGTTGAGGGCTAGGGTTGACGAGAACGAGGAGCATTGTGAGGAGGCATAAAGGGTACGGTGGTAGTAGGGCATGTTGAGGCTGTTACTGATGCAGCTCCGATGTCAATACTGGTACTGTATTTCTGTTTCATTGTATAGATGGCAAGCTAGTATTTCTTATAAAAATGGATGAAGCTCAAAAAGAGCATAAGCTAGAGAGGGTGAGCATTTGTATTATGAACAATGCCTTGTGTTTTGCTCAAGGGGATGAGGAATCAAATGGATGAGCTTTATTATGAGAGATTCAAGACATCATTGGGAGAGTTCATATCATTGATGGTAGAAGCATGGGGGGAGTCACATAATATGCATTACATGGGGTAATCCTCCTTAGGTTGAAATTTTGTGCATTAACCTTAAGTCGGTTTATGTTTCTAATACGATGTTTTTCTGTATAGCATATTCTTTATGCACATGCAACGTGGTTTGTGGAGCAATGGGGGTCTCTGTCCACTTGGAATACTCAAGGCATGGAGAAATCACACTACAGAGCAAAGGCAACCTACTTCAAGAATACAAGGCATGGGGGTGGTATCGCACAAAGCAATGCACTACACGAAATGTTCGACTAATTTTATAGATGTCTAGAGGCCAAGACTCTCAAGCACAACAAGGTAGAGGTCTCAAGTTTCGCAAAAGCGGTTCAACATGTCAAGAAGACAAGGAGATCTATTGCTTGGAAGTCCTCCATAGGGAGTCAAGGGGTTGCACTTTGGTTGCAACGTAGAGTCTAGCAGGGGAGGCACTGGGTCTTAAGAGAATTAGTATGCTAATCAATGGGATTAGTCAAGAGAAGAACTTTGGTTCAAACTGTTTAGAAATTGGAGTCATATTGAGTGAGACAAGCAGGAAAAAGGGTCATCTTAGGTTATATAGGTCATTGCCCAGGGGTAAAAGGGTGATTAGAATAATTAAAGTGCAGGAGAATGGTCAAGGAACCTTGAAGAGAGCACCTAGGATACGTCCTAGGCACGTAGGGCCTAGGCACATAGCAAGTTGAGTTTAGACTATGAGATGAATAGGATAGGGAAAGAAATACTCGGTGTATGGAGAGCACCTGCGAGCTGCCCCCCGCGTCTCTATGTTGTCCCTGTGTCTCATGAAGGGAGGAAGGGGCCAGGCTCACGTCTCACGTACAATCAAGGGCTAAGTGCCTCATCTGTCTGCATCTTAGACATTGGTCTGGTAATCTGAAGACCTCCAGTCTCTGACGAAGTGTACCTCGCTCGAGAGTCTCGAAGAGAATCACCTCTCGGGGTGCTTCCGGGCTCTCCACAACCAACTGGAGAAGAGGAACTCCATCATCTACCACTACAAACATGGCCGACTCCGCAGGATACTCTAATACTGTGCCAAAATGCCTGTTCGATGGAAGG